>NC_048310.1:42268614-42290244 GCF_013100865.1 Trachemys scripta elegans | reverse complement strand
AAACCTCCCCCCCCCCCCCCCCCCCCCCCACACACACACACATTGAGCCATCCCCTCAGGGCACGACTCAGTCCAGATCTATGAGGCGCATTGGCACAACTGCCTGGAAAAGTTTGTCCGTCCTCTGCCTGACTCCAGCCAGTTGCTCACTCTCTCAGTGTTCGCTAGGTTCAATTCCAAAATTACCTCATTACACACCATAGGCCCATATAGTTTCTCAGTTTCCTATAGAAACCCTGCCCTGCATTAGTCTACGAGCTTGATTTATATTTGAATCATTTTCATGTGTTTCTTTATATTAATCATATTTAAAAGTCTGTCTCCATTGCGTCACTTGCAACTGGATACCTTAAATCCAGGAGAAGGTAGCTCTCTTTATGAGAGCAGTTGCTGTGGCAAGGGCCAGTTTATATCTGATTATATTCAAGCAGTGCTGGAGGAGTGTCAGTGTACTGGAGGGAAAGATTGTTTTTATTATGTTCCCCACACAGGTGCCAAATCATTTCATCTGGCTGATCTTTTTTTATTGGTACTTTCACTCCTGCCTCAACTGCCTTGCAGAACTGCTCCGATTTGGAGACCGGCAATTTTATCTAGACTGGTGGTAAGGTTTCTTCTACCTCTTGTCAAAACAGATCGCTGTTGCTTAATAGAATCAGACCGCTATGTGTCATGCTTAATGTCAATGGGGAGACTGTAAAATTACCATTCCAAAAAAAGAGGAATCTGATTGGCTGGCAAAGGTTCTACCTGTACAAGTATCTAGCATGACTGACTGGAGTTCTGTAACTGATAGTCAATTTGCATTGTTAGGTAACAATGGGGCTGGGAAAAGCAAGGTAAGGAATTTAAAGTACAGATGTAGATGCTCTGTTGCTTTGCACCTTGTGCAGTCCTTTACACAATGGAAAGAGGATGTTAAAACGTCACCTAATCAGACAGACAGTGATTTACACCACACTTTGCACGCGTGTAAGTGACATCCCAAGAATCTGCCTCATAAACTTTACAAATATACTTGAACTTTAACCGCTATTTCTGCAGAAATAGACATTGGATCTGTTAAAATAAGATTCAGGTAAGGTCCACAAATCTAGGCTTTACCTTACTTCGGCTAATTCCCTGTGGAAGCAGGAAACGGAAGCCAGCAGCTGAAAGTAACAAGTGTTTTGGCATCTGTTTCTTGTTTCCACTGCCATTTGCACAGGAGGTGGGCTTGTGAAAACAAGATACAGGAGAGTTCTAAAACAAAGTCTACACTTTAAACCATTGTCTGATTTTTCACTGATCTGACCTCTATTTCCAGAAAAGCTGGTAATGTCAGTATCACTAGCACCTGATAGGGATTCCAGGGGCTGGCTTTTCCTGGCAAGATCTAGTTTGCATAAGTAGCTCAAAAGCCTGCAGTACACCTCTACCCCGATATAACGCTGTCCTCAGGAGCCAAAAAATCGTACCGCATTATAGGTGAAACCGCGTTATATCGAACTTGCTTTGATCTGCCAGAGCCGGCAGCCCTGCACCCCCGGAGTGCTGCTTTACCGCATTATATCCGAATTCGTGTTATAGCGGGTCGCGTTATATCAGGGTAGAGGTGTACTTCAGATTGGAAAGGGATATTTTTCATTTAAAAAAAACAACTTTGGGTTCTTTTAAAAAAATCAAATAGTTATTTAATTTCCAGTCAGACAGTTGTACCCAGACATGCCTACTTTGCAGGTACTGTAGTTGAATTCTCTGTGCTTTTGGCTTTCAACCTGGTAAAATGACACACTTTCCTGTGTAATATTATTTATCATAGAATATAAAGTAATTATTCTGTTGATCCTCATTTCCTAAGCATTGGTACAGAAAATACTTTAGAGTTGTTGGCACACAGAGATGTTAGTTACAGCCTAACTCTGCTGCTGCTGAGAACAGGTGCATGCATGTATAGAGTTAAGCAATGAGTCATGGCCTGCAGGGGTGGAAGGGACGTTCTGCATACTGTGGATGGATCAGGCGACATGAAGCACGAATGATTTCAGCCTCCCAAGAAATGGCATAATCCACCCGCAGTGTCTGAGTGGATTTACGAGATACACGTTATGAAAGGGATGTAAAGAACCATGATACTTTGGTCTTTGTTGGGCATTCAGGAGGTGAATTCTTTTACCAACAATCAGAAAGATGCATGTATAGAAAGGGCTCCAAAGCCATTCCATAGATCTACTGGTCTAGTCCCTGCAGTATGTGGAAAATTTAGGGCAGTGATTTCAGTGGGAGGATTTCAGTACAGTGCATAGGCTTGTTGCAGGACCCCTAGCAGACTGGGTCTGCCTCTGGGTCAGACATTGGATCCAATTTCAGCTGGAGGCAGGAGAAGGAGCAGTTGGCAAGGCTTGACCTGGTGCTGTCTACAGGACCCAGTTATGCAGGTTTAAGGCATTGGCAAACTAAGCATGAGCCATGGGCCCAAATTCATGGGGCAGGGCAAAGGGAACCCCCGAGCATGGGGTCACAATGCCACTCACTCAAATTTGGCCTGGTCGTCTCCTCTCCTTCTCCACCCATCCTGACAGGGCGGTGACCAGGCCAAACCCGAGTGGCGCTGTGACCCCGGAGCCCAGGTGCCTAGGGCTCATTGGTGGGTTGTCTGCTTGTCAGTCAGGATGCCCCATGTCAAATATTTGACCATGTCATTCCTGCTCTGCCCTACTCCGAGGCCTAGAAGTGCACTTTAGGAGCCTTGCATCCTTCTCCCGTCCCCTCGTGTCAGGAAGGGTGAACAGTGATTACATTTCCTGCTCTCCAAGGACAGAGACTGCCCTCCCCAAATGGCTTCCACTGGTACCTATTTGTTACCTAATCACAGAAACAAACTCCAATAACCCAATGGCAAGTCACTACCCCCAGGGACAAATACTTTGTAAGTGTAAATATTAAGCTACCGCATTGCCAACCCCAAGCGTTCAAAAATCATGAATCAGGCCTTTAAAAACATTAGATTGGCTCAAAAATTAGATTTAAAAAAAATCAAAACTTTCGGCTCTTTTTATTTGCCTTTCTGGTAATTGAGTCTTTAGAGTCCACGTTTTCCATTTTTGCTCTGCAGACATCAGGGCTAGAAACTTATTTTTTTTACAAAAAGCTGAGATTCTCCCATATTCATATGACACACACCAAGTATGAGACTCAGAGACTGTGTCATCTCGTTGTAAGCTCCATGTGTAAATTCTTTGTAACTACAGTATAAATGAAATGTCAGCTAGCTCCATAAATGCAGCATTCAAGAGAACCACGAGATGATAGTCACTAGAGTGTCGTCAGGGTAAGTTCCATTTGTATGCACAATCTTCTGTTGCTGGTATAAACATTGTCAGGAGAACCAGAATGTTACACTCTAGAAGAGTGGGTGAGAGGCAGGAAGTGCAGTAGGTGGTGGATACCTCTTCATCATTTTCATTGACTATTCACCTATCTCAGATGGCCAAAGCTGTAAAAGGGAGAGTAGGAATGGCTGCAAGTTAAGTTAGGTAACACTGAAAAGTTTGAAGTGATATGCTCTGCAGCATCTGCACAAAAGTATGAGGGATTCACGCTGATCAGGTCTAGAAGATACAAGGTGTGAGATCTGCGGGAAAAGGGGGCTATTTTCTTTCTTTTTTTAAATCGGATTGCCATTCTCAGTCTTCCTTTAAAATCTCTGGAGGAGGCATGCTCTTTTAGATATTGAATTTAGCTGAAATAAAAAACTACTGGCTTTCAGGGCTCTCTCTTCCCTGTATGTTTCCATACCCAATACCTTAGCCTTTCCTTTCTACAGTTAGGTCTGATAACTGATTCATTGACAATGAGAGACCTAAAATATTAAACTCATTGTCACAGTTCAAGGCAACTGCACCTGTATTTCCCCTCCATGGTCCCCCAAGGATATCCACTTCAGGCTTCCAGCTCCCAGCGTCACCTCCCTCTCACAGCTCACTCCCTTCTGACTAGGGATTTTAAGGCTGCACAGCTCCCTGGCTTACATGGAGATATCCCCAGCAAGCCAGACTGCCTAAAAGGCCAGTGCCTGTGCTGTCACATACAGCACTTAGTGGTTTCATAGTTTATCAGAATACATCATGTGTAGGGCTCCGTGTGTGTCACGGAGGTCGCGGCAGTCACAGATTCCATGACATTTTGCGACTTCTGTGACTTCTGCAGCGGCCGGTGTGGTTGACCCCCGGGCCGCCCAAGCACATGGCCCCGGGGCCAGCTGCTCAGGTGGCCCCGGGCCAGCTACACTGGCCACTACTGGAGCGGCTCTGCAGCCAGCCGCTCGGGCGGCCCCTCAGGCAGCTGCTGCTGGAGTGGCCTGGCCCTGGGGCCAGCTGCACTGGCCGGTGCTCTGGTGGCCCCGGGCAACTGGCCCTGGGGACTGCCTGAGCAGCATTCCCGGGAGCAGCAGCTGGCCCTGGGGCTCCCCTCCCCAGCGGCCCCCGGGGCTCTCCCTCCAGCGGCTGCCGGAGCAGCACCCTCTCCCCCCCCTCACCTCCCAACATTCAATCATGGGTATTTATGGTATAAGTCACAGACAGGTCAAGGGCTGTGATTTTTTGTTTCTTGCCTGTGACCTGTCCATGACTTTTACTAAAAATACCCGTGATTAAATCATAGCCTTAATCAAGTGTCATCGTTAAGCGTGAAATAATTGGCTCCCATGCTCTAGATCTGGTAAAAATGATGGGGTTACCACTGGAGGGATATATGCATGCAAATCACCTGCAGAGTAGTTACATGTGTGAGTAAGTGGATTGACCTGTACAGTACTCCAGGGTCCACTTGCTTTTTTTTAAACCCTTCTACTGTAAATAGCAAGCACTGCATTTATTTCTGACTCCAGGGGTTGCGTTACAGAGAATACCAAAGCCCTTATCCGGAGGTTATTTCAGGAGTGCCGTGGAAAATGCAGTTGTAATCAGCAGATTGACTGAGCTGCATTTTGATTTTTGGTGAACCAAAATTGGTGCTGAAAAATGTGTGTCTGGTAGAATGGGTGTATGCCCTTCCTTCTGTGCTATACAAAGACGTGCCTTCTGCTTGTTCTGTTCTTGTAGGAATGCAGACTCCGTCTTACAGTTCTGGTCCAGATGGAATATCCCTGCCCACAAGTGGCTAGACAGGTACAAAAATGAGTTCTGCATTTTTCAGTTCAGATTCAGTTTCATTTAGGAGATGAAATATTGCTGCTGGGAATCAATAATAATAATAATAACTGATTTTCTTTGTGAAGGATTAAATCACCATGAGTGGGTCTATTTGCCTGCTGTATCACATCAGTAGTTTTGCTGGCTTGAAATTTAACTCTGAGGCATTGCAATTAAGCCTTGACATTTAGGCATAATTAATGGGTGAGCTTTACATTTCAGGTGGTTGTGGAGGAATAGCAGGGTGGTGGAGGAAATGTAATAGTTTGTTAAGTTCAGTGCTTTAAAATAACTGTAAGAATCTACCGTGTGCTGCTGAGAATGGGATCTTCAGGAATAATACAGCAACCCCATAGACCCCTGTCCCCTCTGCAATTGCAGGGGGTTCTGATCTGTGCCGTTCCAGTTGCAGGGGATGCAATTTGGGAACCTCCTCCTCATCAGGGAATGTGGAACCCTTTTGCATCACAGACCTCTGCTCCATGAGGCTTCGCCCCAATGTGTAGATGGTCAGGGATGGGCCAGGGAACGTGCAGTATGGTGGGTCTGCCATTCCCAGTCACTTTCCCTATGCACATGGGGTATATTGGTGGCTGCAGTAGCAGGTTGGGAGAAAGATTCCTTAGCACTGAGATTCCCCAGCATGCAGCCCAACTATCCCAGCTGTACACTGGCTCTGATCTGGTTCTACATCTCAAACAAATAGAGTCTGTGTCTAGTCAATGTCCATTGAAACTGGTAGCTCTTATAGTGCCGTCTGGTACAGGTTGAAAAGGCTGAACAGGTGATTGTGTTCTAGCCTAAAAGCCTCTTTAACTTTGGAAGGATAAATAGTGACCTCTTAGTCCACTGGGAACCCATAATATTTGGGGCATTTGCTGAAGTGACTCCTGCTCCCAACGAAGCCAGTGCTACTCCATTCCCACGTTACCTGGGCATGACCTGACAGAGTTCCTTGTCATGATAGTCCTGTGCTGCCTAAGTCACGGTAGCAGGGTAACCAGTCTGAAGAGCTTGTGAGCTTTCTAACCCCGACCGTGCAGAGAATCATACACCCTGACCTCCTTAACGCTGCCCACCACCAATGTACTGTGCAAGAAGCAGGACCCCTCTTCTAAGTAAAAGCCATTGCCAAGATTTTCAAAAAGGGGGCTCTAAGGTCATATTTAGGCAGCGAAATAAGTGGCCTGATTTTGATTCAGCTGACTTCAATGGCAATTACTGGTGCTCCGCACTTTTGAAAATCAAACCAGGCCACCCCTTTTCAGTACCTTAAATATGAACTTGGAAGCAACATGAATAGCCCATTCTTGAAAATCTTGGCCTCTTCGTGTAATTATATTTTTGATGCATGTTCATTAAAACATATGGAGGAACCAGTAAGCTACTAAGATCCATGTGGAAGCTCACAGAACGCAGGAGAACCTATGGAGGTTGCAACTTACCTTCCTAGCAACATACCAGCAACAGCCAGTTCAGTGCAGTTACCCTTCTCCCTAGCTCCTTCTGTCACTGCGTAGGGCTAAAGGGCAGGAAACTAATGAACAGTACTTTTGTAAGACAGAATAGTTTTCCTGTGGGCCAAACTCTGCACTTATTTACTGGTGTAAATCTGGAGTATCTCCACTGACTTCAGTGGAGTTACTCTGGTATAAGATACATATCTAGCTCTGTCGGACTAATAGGGATATTAATGGCTGACTGCACCAGAAAACAACGTAAGTAACTCTTTTCCTTTTGGCTTGTGTCCATAGACATGTATACAGGCCCTTGCTGCATCACGGCTATGACAAGTGGCAGGCCCGAATGACAGTATTCCTACTCTCTGCATGTTTCTATGAGGTAGGTCACAACAGCGCTGATCTGACCAGTTCTAAGCACTAGCAAGGGGGCACTGTCCTGAGACCACAAATGACTGTCATTGACTTAACAGATCACTCATTCAAACTGAGAAATCTACAAATATTCGACTGGTCTCTTCAATAAGAGTCTCTTCTACAGACCCCAATCTGGGCTGTGTGTCCTGGGTACGCTAGCTGAGAAGCATTTAGCATATGGGACTAAATGTACTGGCGATGTCAATGGCACCGTAAGCTAGACAGAAAATGGGTTGAAGTGCCAAAGTAGGCTAAGCTTCACCAGTCTGGAATCCATCAAGTGTGCACAAGGAGTCTCATTCCACTTAGTCAGACAGTGACCCAGGGCCTCGTAAGGGGTGTGGCTATAAAATGGGGTGTGGTCAGTTAAAAAGGGGGCATGGCTGGAGGAAGGTGCTACTGAGGCAGGTTAGCAGGTGTAGACATGCCAACTTCCCAGCCTAGAAAATTTTCTGGAAAAATTAACTCCTTGAATATGGGACTCTTTCCCACTGACAAATGCGTCACTAGTAACTGATGATCCACACAGTGCTAAGGGTGTACAGGTTTCTTTGAAGGTCTGTGCCGCTTTCCTCGTTCCCAGTTTTCTCCAGGGCTATCCCTCATTTCAGAGCTGAACGCTAGCCCTGGGGCCCTAGGGAATTCCACTGTTGTAATATTTCATAACAGATTCTGAGTCACTCTCTATCCTGCACTGTCACTGTGAGCCCAGTTCTGAAGAGCCTGCTCGGGTATCTGCTCCTGTGGACTCATGCAGCCTTGGGGATAGTAGAACAACCCTATTCCTGCAGATGGTGGGTGGCTACATGACCTGTTACATAACCCACCTGTCACAGCCTCTTTTGCCTCCATGACCAGGGTGCAGCATAGGTGTAGTTACTGCTGCCCTAGACACCAGAAACACCTGCTTTAGGACTGTCAGAGATTGTCATGGGGGAACTAGGCACAAGGCTGACAGGCCCCTGGCCAGAGACAGCCCAGCACCTGTGCAAGCCATATTGCTGCTGCTGCATGCAGGGATGGGGCCAGAGACTTCCCTGTGTATACTCTTGGTTCTTGGCAGTTAGCTGCCCGAATGACTGTGCTTTAGAACTAGACAGAGCACGTAAGCTCAGGCTGATGCCAGCAATGCTGGCTGTCATGTGCCCCAGCCTGGTCCCTATGGTCAGTGTACTAGGCTGGTAGTTCTTTACGAGCTATGTGTCTCAGAAGGCTTGCTTTCCCCTTCTTCACTCCTTTGAATATGAAGGGAATTTATCAACATCATTCCTTCCTCAGGAAAAAGTCCTATTGAAGTCATGTCAGGATCGGGCCCTTCACACTCACATATTCACTGCTTATTATAGTAAAGAGCAGAGTCTTGTAGTCTCATTCAGGGCAGTGCACCTCAGAGCCTCGCTTTTGTCTTTTTCAGTATCTAATTGCCATCCCACTGAAGATGTTCCGGTTTTGGATGTTTTTTGCTATGGCAGCCCAGGTATGCTAAGATGGAAACTCTGCCAGTGAATGTAAATCTAACGGGGAGTGGTTACCAAGCTCTTTGTACTGTTGCTGCTAACTAGCGAGGATCTTTATAAGTAAGGCTTGAAGCTTTTTAGTTTAAACCATGAGTAAAAGCTTTGCCAAACCCAGGGTTTCTGGTGAGCATTGGGCAGGCATAGTTCACGCTGGGGAGCTACATTACAAAATGTTTTTGAGCTGTCACTTTCTGACATGCAGTAAAGATGCTAAAAAAAACCGTACCCCAGTTTTATTTTTATGGCAAAAAATGCCAAACATCAGACGCCTTGGCTTATAAACCCATCACAGAGAAATTTTTCCTTGTTCTTTGGTTTCTCTGGTATAATGTTTAGAGCCATTGGCAATCTGGGAAGAAATGTGCCAAATTCTGCAGTAATTTAACCCTGAACAGTTTATAAAATCTTTTTAAGCCAACAAGAAAAAACCTTATTGTGGTCTTGTAACCAGCTCAGGAAAAGTCGCTCAGGCCACCTGTTCTACAATTTAGCTCCACCTGGTTTTAAAACCTGTTGAATTTTGAGGGTTAATTTCCTCAGTGTAACAATCGCTCTTTTGCTATGATGGTTTGTGTGGTGCAGAATTTGTTCCCCCCCTGAAATCTTCTTATTTAATCTCTCCCTGCCTTTAAAAACCATCTTCAAGCCCTTCTGTTCCAACAGTGACTTTTAGTTTGACATCTGTTGGCTCTCTGTATAGGACCTTTCCTTCTCCTTGTGACTGTTTAGTTGTTAAGTATTAGCAGGTGGTCTCTTTAATGATTTTTTTAAATTGTTTTATTATTCTGTGCACAGGCCCAGGATACTTTGGCAAAGGGACGTGTTAGAAATAAAATGAGTCATTGTTATATAAAAGCAAATTCATTTTGAACCTGTTCTCTAGTTAAGGGCACTTGCACCATTTAGAAAATGGTAGGAACTACTGGGAAGAATATTGTTAGTGACTTGGTGTTTGCTTCTCCCTACAGGTCCCACTGGCTTGTCTAATGAAAAGGCTTTTTGGTGGTAATTTTGGCAACATCTTCATGTGGATCAGTCTGGTCTTGGGTCCTCCCCTCATGATGCTCTTGTATTTTCATGACTATTACATCCAGCACCATCGGAAGGATTCAAGCTGGAGACTGTTTTTTTTCTAATCGACCCCAGTCCTAGTTCCCTTGTGCTCTCTGTCTGTCTGTCTTTATGTACGACAGAGGCACCCAGACTTGGTTCAAATTAGAACCACAGATTGAAGCCACCCTGTTCTTTAATATGGGAGGGGTGGCCCGGGCCTGCAGTGCTCCATCTGGCCACTAGGAGATAGAGAATTGCATGGTGGTCTCCCCCGCATATTGAAGACCAGTGAGCGCAGAGCTGTGTGGGCCACATGTATTTGTTTACTTTGGCCACCTCTGATCCCTTTGTCTCTTCAATAGAAAGTTGATCTTTGGCTCCTGCAGGACTGACTTTAAAGAAACCTGCACAAGGTCCCTGAAAAGTCTGGTAACAGCCCTGGAGATAAATATACATTGTAGTAGATGCTCTTTATTCATATTAAAGTCCTGCTGTTTATGATAACATCTTGCCTGGGAAATGCATTTAAGAATCAGGTGAAACCTAATACTGTTTCCTCACTTTTTTCATCCACTGATTTAAATGGGAGCGTTGAATTAATGAGGAGATAATGTCAATTGAACAGAAGGTTGTCACCGGAGAATGGGCTCCCGCAGCTAGATAAATGCGAAGGTGAAGCCAAGACATTTCTGTTCGCAGCAGGAGACGTTGAAGGTTTATTAAAATCATTCTCTTTCTCTTATCCCAAGTGACTGCTATATAGTAGGTATCATTATTTTGGGCCTAGCTCTGCCACCCTTACTTGTATTGAACACTTCCCTTGCTCCTCAAGTAGTCCCAGTAAACTCCAGGGGACTGCTTGCAGAATGCTGTTCTACTCTCTGGAATTAAGGGTGGCAGCTCCGAGCCCTTTGTATGCAGTAGTGGAGTGGCAGTTGCTAATGGATGACTAACTGCTTTCTGACTGCCCTGAATGCATCACAACTTCCTAAGGTGTGGGTTTCACCCTTCCCTTGCAGGACAGAGAGCTGCCTTCTGTCTCCAGACCTGTGTGGGGAGGGAACGGGGGGGGGAGGGTGGAACTTGCATCACACCCCCCATCCCCGTGACCAACCCAACTGAGGCTCCAAGTACAGTATTCTTAAGACAAAGAAGTTGTGTGTTGCTATTTGGAGGCAGTGAAGTGGGTGGAGCTAGAAAACGGCCATTTGGCAGGGAAGTAGCCCCGAGGCTAGCGAGGTGCCTTGCCAAATTCAAAGGGATTCTCCCCAGAACACTGCAAGTGAGGAGGCTTTGAGGATCAGATTTCACACATGATCAGTAGATTGTTTTACCAATAGGCATGTAACAAGGATCACCTGATGTACTAAAGGGAGTTAGCTTTCACAGCGCACACAACAGTAACCAGTAGGTGGCCAAAGGATCCCTGTTCAGGAGAGCACTTAAGCCCTTGCTGAACTTTACAACTTGGGCTTAAGTACTTTCCTGAAGGAGGCAAAGCTGTTCTGAACCTGCCTGGCCTCATTCTTTGTCTCCCTTGCTGCACCATATAGTGAGGCCAACCTTTTCAGACGTGGGTGTCTACAGTTAGGCACCTGATTCCAGGTTTGTTTATTACTGTCATTCTTTGTATTACCGTAGTGCCTAGGCGTTCCAGGTGCAGACCAAGACCCCCTGGGGCTGGGTACAGTACCAGCAGCACAAAAAGTCAGCCCAGCTGTAAGGAGTTGACAGTCTACGGCAAGAGTCAATAGATGGGTAGGGACAGGGGAGCACAAGGAAATGGGGAGACAGGATTCAGCATGATGGACAGGGGTCTCAGCACAACAGCAGGCTCCATTAGCCTACATAGGTACCTGTAGCGGGGCAGTAACCCTGCTCCTGCCCTGGAGGGCTTAAAACAGCCCTGCGAGAGGGCTGTGGTGGGAAACCAGTAAGCCTGGGCTGATTGGGGAAGCAGCCACAGCAGGGCCACGCCCCAATCAGGCCGCAGCTGGCCCTATAAAGGGGCTGCTAGGCTGGAGCTCAGCCAGTCTCTCTCTAGATGCTGAGAGGGAAGGGCCTGGCTGCTGGGAGCTTAGCAGGGTACCTAGAGTGGAGTAGGGCTGGGGAAAGGCCAGAGGAGCTGGGGAGCTCCGGCCTGGAAACTCCCCCAGGCTGCAGGCCTTGTTAAAGGCCCAGAAGGGTACTGGGGTTGCAGAGGGCAGCCCAAGGGTAGGCAGAGGCAGCAGGTCCAAATCCCCCTTGATGATGATGAGTGGCTTTTACACTGCAGTCCGCCCCAGTGAGCGGGGGCTAGATGGTGACTGGCAGTAGCCAAGACTGAGGTGAGGTGGGGATAGGTGATTGGGGGTTCCCTGGGGAGGGGAGACCCAGTGAGACAGCGGGTACTGCACAGGGCGGAACCCTGAGGTAGGGATACTGGGGTCCGGGAGGGACACCAGGGCCAGCGGCAAGCGAGACACCGGCCTGCAGAGGGCGCTCCTGAATGGAAAGAGCTAATTCCTTGGACGACCATCGGGAGGCGCCCTGCTACAGAACTTAAATCAGCAGCCTGATTTTGAAGCACCCATTGACAACAGTCAAATTCCTTAGATTAGATTTGCTTAGACTGTAAATTCTCTGGGACAGGGAGTAATAATATCAGCGTTACTCCAAATACACAGTGAAGGGAGAGGACTCAGGCCCAGTGTGCGCAGGACAGATGACATACAGGGAACGAGGCACTCAGTGAACAATGAGGATGAAGAGAATTTCTCGGAAAGCACTGATTGCAGCCAGTGGATTTGTGTAATAATAAGTATGGTAATCCATTTTCCCCGAAGACGATCACTGAGTGGTGAAAAGTGATGGGGCTGGGGTGCTGCATGCAGCCTTCCTCTTTGCTTCTGTTTGAAGAAGTTATTTAAACAGAAATGTCTTGCCACTTCCTCGTTCCCTGGGCACTGTCCAACCGTGTCCGGGCCAGGGCCGGGAGTGTGCAGTAGCGACAGTACACGAGCGTTTAAGGAAAGCCCCTCTCACCGTGCGAGCACACAAAGGCACAGTGCGGAGGCTGTGGCCGTTGCCATCCTGTGCGTCACTGCAGTCGGAATGCTCTTTTAACACAGGGTTTCACAGGGAATCTAGAGGTATAAAAAGAACCATTCCTGTATTTCCGGCACTTCCATGGGGATGTTAAGATATACACGGTCTGACCTTCAGAGGGGCTGACTTCCAGCAACTCCCATCGACGTCTGCACCTCAGAAAATCAGACCTAGAAAAGCACTCCTGACGGGGGGCAGCTAAAAGCAGTTAAAGGCCAAGGAGGGCCCATTACTTATCCTGACCACTCAGCTTCTGTAAGGGGGGGTTATGGGCTCCCGCTGCTCTTTCACGATCTCCATATTTACACTGATGATGATTTCAGCATAACTGGCAACATGTGGACGTTTCAGATGCATTCCATGTGAAAAATATTCTTGCTGCATGTATGGCCTTTTGGGACACCAGAGCTGCTGAAAATGTGGCTCCGTTACACACCCCCTCCCGGCTTTGACCAGCCTTTGTTCTCTGTCCGTTTTTCCCTTCCTGTCCTCTTTTCTCATAGGAAAGGCAGAACTCGTAAGGCTGTTTCAGAGCGACACAGAACCCCTGCAGGCTAGGAGCAGTAGGCAAAAGAGCAGATGGGTTTTCCATCCAGGGAGGTTTTTAAAGATGGACTGTTGTGTCAATCAACTATCCTGAAATATATCTGCACTTGCTCCGAGTCACTGGCCACTCCTGGCTGCACCACTTCTTCATTACAAGGTCACCCTGTGTCACGAAGATGAATGTCATCATCTCAGCATGTGTGACATACTCCCGGTGTATATTTTCTAGTAGGAGAAATGTGTCAATCAACAGGAACACACTGGGAAGTTTTTGAGGCCTTCCTGTCCTTGTACTCCCGTCAGCCCTGAGATAACGAGCATTCTCCACGGGGCTTCCATATCTGCCATTTCTCTCATTGTGCAGTCTGTGTATTCGGAGCAAAAATAAACCAATTCATCATGGGACTGGATGCTTCAGGCGACTGGTGGTGAGAGATGGAACCTTTCACATCTAAGACACAGTCCCCGGCAGTAGTAACTGAAAGCTGGTGCCTTCTGGTGGCTGCTCAGTAGTCCATGTGGAATAAGGCTGTGGGCTCAATTTAGTTCATGGTGGAAACTTGTCTGCATCACAAAACCATCACTGCAGTCAGCACTAATCAACACCTGTGTTGGCAGATAGTAGAAGGGCTAAAGAATGGATGGATAAAGAGGCAGCTGTCATCCCTACAGGCCAGGCCATGGGCTCCTGTGGGGGAATCTCCAGCGCCACTCTTTGTGTTGGACTTGGTCTGTGGCACGAGGGCGTGAGTCTCCAAGGCCCTCAACCTGGCACATTTCATGAATGCTAAAAACAAACCCAAAACCCCTGTCCATCACCCTTGAGCAAAAGACCCAAGTGACTGTATAACAACTCCATTCACCTCTAGCAGCTGTTTACATTGTGGCTGGATTCAGAAAAAACCCACTCAAAAGCTTTTCCTGTACA
The DNA here is from genome assembly GCF_013100865.1 of Trachemys scripta elegans. Lineage (NCBI taxonomy): Eukaryota > Metazoa > Chordata > Testudines > Emydidae > Trachemys > Trachemys scripta. The sequence continues at coordinate 42,276,065 of NC_048310.1, read as the reverse complement.
GCTGTGGGCAGGAAATTCTTCTGGAAACTGCAGGGATCCTGGTACATTTGGCTGGCTCCATGAAAATCTTTGCCTGTTTGCATCTTAAATAAGGACATTTTAAGCAAGGAAGTTGCCAGTTCCTGGCTTGCCTGCAGGCCGAATACTTCCGTCTGTCAAACTCGCTGGAAGGCACTGAGCATGAGAAACTGTGCTCATGGAGGCATTTCTGCAGGGCACCCTGCTGAGACTTCAGAACGGAGTCAGAAGGGGCTGTATCCGAGATCTGCCCTTAAAGGTCACCAGGAGCAATGTTTTTCGGTGATAAGGCCAGAACTGAGGGGGATGTGATTTTAATCTAGAGATGCAAAGCAGCCTCACAGAGCCGATAATTGAAGAGGCAAGGCACAGATGTACAACTCTGCACAACAGGGGACAGAGTTCTGGGAAATAAGTAGAAACCAGTTCTTAAATGTCTCACTTTGTTTTGTTAATTTAATCAAGATTACCTGTCAAACGTGGTAAGTAAAATGGCCGCATTTATTTTGCCAGGTGGAAAACCAAATGAATGCATCTCAGAAGCCCATTGGAGACGGTCCTGTGAGTGCAATTTTTGCTGGGTTAGTGGTTTTCCGGGATCAATAGATTTTTATTGGGTAGTTCCTACTTAATCATTAAATCTTCCCTGACACTCTGAATGAGCCCGAAACATGATAAAGCATAAGGGGACATTCAGCCAAGTAGATCAGTTGTTTGGACGAATGCTCTTAACCCCCTCAGTCTGAATAGAGAAGGTTTGGTGCCCTGGGTTGGCTTTCAGAACTGCAGCCTGTTCAATTCCAACTTCAGTAGGATGAAAGGTGGAAGTGGGGCCACAGGCCTGTGTACATACAGGAGTTATGCTGGTTTCTCTAAAGAGGGGTTTAAAACTGATTAATTCATAGGCTATGGCTTCACTGCCAAAAAGGTGTGTTTCTACCACAAGCTAGCTAACCCACATTCGTTGTCTCCCTTCAAGGGAAGAAGAACCCAGCCCCACCTGTGACTGATCAGCTCCCTGCCTCCTAGATGAAGCTGTGGGGCTAGGGGTCAGTTGAAGGCCAGTGAGCGCTCAGCTGAGCCAGAGAATTGCAGGGAGCAGATTGCTAGAGCAGAGGAAAGATTAGCTAGTAAGTGATCCCCAGGCAGATGACCTTGTGAATGAGAACTACAGGTGTGCTGGGGTCCGAGCAAGGACTGGAGGGGCTGGGAAAGGTGAGGGGAAAGTCTCTGGGCATTCAAGCCTACGTGGGGCAGAGGACCTGCTTTATTTGGGTATTTTGCTTGTGTGTTCAGTTTAACTAGTAAACTGTGGCCTGAGGCACGGCCTGACCCAAACTCTGGCACGGCAATGATCCTTCCGTTGCTGGTGAGGCTGCTTACGCGGCCCTGTACGTGAACAAGCTGCTCTGTGCTTTGCATCGGCCCTGCATGAGGAGCTGTCTCTGTCACCGCTCAGCTGCGAGACTAAAACGGCTCCGTTTAATTTGGTGGTCTGCAGACTCAGCTGCTGCTCACGGAGACAACATCCTCTCCCTGACCTCAGAGCAGGCTCTCCAGTGACAAAGCAGCAAGCCATGTTCCCGCCGGCTGACCCAGCATAGAAGCAGCAATGAGAGTTTAAAAGACGCATCTCCTGGGCCTTGTGAAATGCTGAGCTTCCCTTAAGGAGACATATAAAGAGATGTTGCACCCGGATTCCGCTCCACTAATAGAGACACTCCATACATGGAACAGTTTGGTAAACGCTTCCCCTCTAAACGAGCTTAGTGGCAGATCCCCCAGAGGTCTCCAGCACAACACAGGCCTGCTCTGACAAGTGACTCTGGAAATGGCACCATGGGGCTCTGGGTTTATGGTCCATGGTTTCTGTAATAAATGTGCTGAGTTTAAAAGTAAGATTGCCAGCCCTGCCCACTGAGCCTCGCATGGCAGAGTCAAGCTGGGTTCTTTCCTTCTTGCGCCTCATCACCACCAAGAAAGATGCTGCCAGCCAAATGTTCTGCCCTTTGTTACAGCCGTGCACCCCCACTGCCTTCAATAAGCAGGTTGGAATTTACTAAATCGCTCTGTGGGTGATGCATGAGATGGGATAGATTCCAGCTGAGTGACCGCTGCAGAGATGAAGTGCAGCAAATGCTTATTTTTGTAGCTGAATTGAGCAGAATTGACTCTGAGTTCACACAGGGAGGCAAGAAGGGGCCCCATTTTAAGGGTCCTTTCCCCCACCTTTAAACCCACCAGTCAAGGCTCTGTTTTAAACACGCCATCCTTCCTGTTGGAGGACTGGGCAAAGGAGTCGCTTTGGAGCATCTCACTTCTGGGCCTTACTCTGCCAGGGCCCCTGCCGATGAATTACAGAAGAGACGCCCTTCGCCTCCAAGGTTGCTGTCAGGGTGGTGCCTCCGCAGCTCCCTGAGGCGTGAGAGCAGAAGCCAGCTTCTGATCTCCGTTCCCTCGGTGCAGTGTGAATTCAAAGTTCCTTCGGCCGGGTAATGGAGTGCACTCTGCAGTCACACCAGCGTCACTGGGATCAGTATCTGCCCTGGGGACCATGAGTCACATCTCAGTCTCTGGTGTGGCAGTGCTAAGCTGTGGGCTGGCCCTACCATTTTCAAACCGCTCTTAGATGGGAATGAAAGAAGATCCCTTCCACACTCCCCCGTGAGAGCCTCACTGGCTGGCTGCACATTGCAAATGGGCACTGAATACCGGCCCGTGGTGCTGGTCTCTATTTGGATCGGGGGGATTGTACCTAATGCTAATCTGAATAGAATTGTTTGGGGATTTTCATGCTTCCTGGTCCTGTAGCCACGCCCCAGCTGAGCTACCCTGGGGCACCGGGTACTGTACAGAGCGTCTTAAACTGGCTCGCTTTAGCCTCCTTCCTAAGTGTGGCTGGAGATGCCATGGCAACAGTGATCTAACAGTGGCTGATTATGCAGCATCAGAACCCTGCCAGCACACGCGGTGCCCTGCTCCTTGGCTCGGCCCAGACGAACAATGACTTCAGGAAGCGAGTGATGAACCTTCTCCCTGGGCAAAGCAGCTGCAGAGAGGAGAACGATGCAGAGGAGACCGGGGCGAACGCTGGCAGCGGGGGAAAGGTGGGGATGGAAGTGGCTGGGGGAGGTCAGTCTGTTCTCTGCTGGGGAATTGGGGTTCACACTAGTCTAGGGCTAGGATAACCCAAGGATTTGGGCAAGTGGGATGGAGAGGGAAGGCTGGGGCTTTGGAGATCGTGTAGGTGAAGAAGCAGGAGTCTGGCTGGGTGAGGGAGAGGGGAGAAGGAACAGGGAGCTGAAGATAATCAGAGCAGTGATGGAGAATACGCTGGAGTGAGGTAGCCACCTGCGGGAGCTGATTTCTGTAAGAATGAACACGACGCAGTAGGCCCTACCTCTTGGTCTGTGCAGCCCCCTGACCAGCCGGGCAAGTCCAGCACTGGTTGGCCCTGGGTTCCCCGCTGAGCCACAGCGAGGTCGCATGGCGGACATCAGGATGTGCAGAGCTGGGACGGCGCTGGGGAGAAAACGCCGTTTCCAACTCGGCCTGGGGGACAAACAGACGCCTGGGCCTCCTACCAGACTGTCTAGCAGGAGGAAACCCTAACAACCCTTCCCCTCACCGTGTGGCTGCCTTTGCAGGGGCTGGCTGAGGCAATGGTCTAGGCAGCCAAGGTGCACCAGGCAGGTGATGGCAGGAGGATTGTTTTGTGGTTTCCCTAGGGGTCCATCGCTTTGCCAGGGCAGCAAGACGAGAGGCCTGGTGCTGCTGTGGCTGTACATTTCACGCTCCCCGGCAGCTGGTGAGTGAGGTTGTGTCTGGGAGAGGCGACTGGGACGTTGCACTCGATGTGATTTGATGAAAATATGCTAATGAGTGTGACTACGATGTAACTGGAATATGCTTCATGCAAAAGGTCTCTTGTGAGGTATCATTACAAAGCTTATAATCTACTGAGTGTGGTCGTCCTATTTGTATAAATGTACCACTCTTGTGTCTAAAACTAGAAATATGAAATACAACTCTGAGAGCCTATTGTAGTTATGCAAAGTGGGGGCCATTAATGTTGGTTTGGAATCTTGATGGCGCACATCAGCCAGGACAATGGACTGTGGATGGCTCTGTTTGCGGGCAGGCCTTCCTGTGAGTCAGGCTGGGAGGAATGAAGGCTTGGAGTCTCACAGGAAATGTGACCATGTCACCTGGTACTGGAATCCATCTTAAACCTGGTGCTTTTCCATTTGGGGGGTGAGGGGGGTGAGGACCCAGAGAGACAAAAGATGCCCGCCTTGTGCCAAAGCCATATAAGGGGGTGGAACAGAACAAAGGGGGCTGCAGTCATGAGAAATCCCCTAGTTACCACTTGAGCTGGAACAAGGGCTGTACCAGGGAAAAAGATTGTGCCCAGACTAGGAAGGCGTCCAGTCTGTGAAAGAAGCTTACTGAAACATTTCCGAGAGTGAGATTTTATCTGTATTCAGTTTTATTACTGTATTAGACTTAGACTTGCGTGTTTTATTTTATTTTACTTGGTAATTCACTTTGTTCGGTCTGTTACTACTTGGAACCGCTTAAATCCTGCTTTCTGTATTTAATAAAATCACTTTTTACTTATTATTTAACCAAGAGTATGTATTAATACCTGGAGAGAGTGGCAAACAGCTGTGCATATTTCTCTATCAGGGTTATAGAGGGTGAACAATTTATGAGTTTACCCTGTATAAGCTTTAAACGGATGTATTTTGGGGGGGGGCATCTGAGTGTTAAAGACAGGAACATTTCTTAAGCTGTGTTCAGTTAAGCTTGCAGTTTGTGGGATGTGGTTCAGACCTGGGTCTGTGTTTGTGGCCAGCAAGCGTGTCTGGCACAACCAGAGAGGGCTCTGGAGTCCCAGGCTGGCAGGGAAAGTAGGGGCAGAAGTAGTCTTGGCACATCAGTTGGCAGCCCCAAAAGGGTTTCTGTGATCCAACCCGTCACCGTGACCTGACCATTGCACTCCCCAGCCAGTGCCTTCAGCTTGCTCCCAGGGGTGACGGAGCCTGGGCCCTGCCTGAATCAGTCCCAAGTGAGGTCAGCAATTTGGACAGCTGGTACTCATGGGATGGTGGCGCTGCCTGACAGGCCTGCTCAGATCTCAGGAGGCACCAGCAGCAGCCACTCACTAGTGAATGAGATCACAGGGGCCAGGGCGGGAGAAGGGAGGCAGAGCGCAAGCAAAGCGGAGGAAAGGATGAGGTATTAATGGACGAAAAGCAGAGAGGAGAGGGTGGTAATAGACTGGGAAGCACAGGTCTGTCAGGTCCCGAAAGAACCCTCCATTTGCTTTGCAGGATGTGGTACACAGAGGAACGTGACACCATCTAGTTCAATGCAGGCATTTGCAGCTGTGGGGGAATTCCCCTGGGTGGTGTCGATACAGGACCTACAACACAACCACCTGGCCTTTGGCTCCATCCTGAGCGAGCACTGGATCCTGAGTGCTGCATCCAGTTTTCAGACAAGGTATGATATGCCGTGGCGCTCTTCCTTATGGTGCGGGCTTGCTGTCCGCTCTGGAGGACGCTGCTTCTGAGGTCCTCCTTGGACAGAGGCTACCAGGAGCACCCAGATCCTCAGTGCATTACCTTCCATGTTCTGAACCAGCCCCCCAGCACAGACTTGACAGGCAGGCTTTGCTGTAGAAAAAGACCAGGAACTGAGCCAATCGGAAGATTAAATGATCTCCGACTGCCGAGTAGCTGGGGCTGCTCGTTGCGAGGCTGCGGCTGTAATGAACTTCCAGTGAAATGGAGACAGCACTTCGCACATGGTTCATTGGGCACTGCCGCCATTTGCCCCGGGCTCTTCTTCCCACCCACCTTTCAGCCCCTCACGTGTTTAGTCCTCTGAGAAGATCTGCTCTGGTTTGGAAGGCCAGGCAAGGGATTGTGAGGCTTCCTCTCTTCCCTTCTCCCTCGCTTGGCGACAAGGGACAGAAAGCTGGCACCTAGCCTCTTTTCCTGGGCTGCCTTCTACCCTTTCCCTGGACACGCCACCCAGCTGCTGCCAATAGTGTCCACCCTGGTGATTTGGACAGTGTGCCAGCGTTCAGTCAGCGGATGCTCAGCATTTCAGCCTGCCCCTCCCAGACACGGTACACCTAGGCCCCAATCCTCCCCTCTGATAAAGCTGTAAAGCTGGCAGTGGGGGAATCACTGGGTCTCAGAGCTGCTATGGCATCGGTGCCCCCCTGCTCCATTCCCTGCTGGCAGAGGCATGGCTGAGGGAAGGGGGGAGGGGGTTGTGGGTGGCCAATGTTTCCCTCCTGCCAGAATAGCCCCTGCAGGCTGTGCAATTTACAGCAGTCCTTAGACTACACGTCTAAGGGACCAGACTGGGGCTGGGCCACCCAGGTCTGGTGGGATGGCGGCATAAAAATCACCTTTGCACACATCTCCCTCCTGAGCTGTGCTGGGATCTGGACCCTGAGCCACCAAGTCAAAGGCACGGAGCCGATTCTGATCTCACACTGGCTTTGCACCAGTAGCAACTGCTTTGCCTAGTGTCTTCTGGGAGCTGGTGTCACCCTGCGCCCATTGAGCTGTCAAATTCCCACTGCCAAGGGGCTCTCCGTTCCCGGAGCTCTTTGCACGGCTAAGGCTCCTCTGGTCTCTTTCTTCAGGCATCCGGCTTTCGCCGAGGTTGGTATAACAGATCGGAACATCCAGAGGAAGCCCCAGTCCCAGTACTCAATCAGCACCATCATTCCCCACCAAGACTTCAACGCAATCACACTGGACAAGAACATTGCCCTGCTGAAGATGGCCACCCCCATAGAGTTCAGTGATGCTGTTCAGCCCATCTGCTTCCCCGGCAGGAACCTCACCGCAGCCACCCTGGAGAACTGCTGGGTGTCAGGGTGGCTTCACCCCACCGCAGGTAACCCCTTCCTTTTCCTGGGTGACCTGTACTAGAAAAGGCACAGGCTGAGTTTGACTGCTATATTTGGGGGGACAGCTCTAGCCAGGCCAATGGGACTGTGTGTGTGCGTTGAGGGGGACACACACACACACACACACACACACACATGCTGAAGCCAGTCCCCCGTCTCGCTGGTTCTCTCCCCCATGCCTGGAGTGGTGGGTAGGGTTACCATACGTCCGGATTTTCCCGGACATGTCTGGCTTTTTGGGCCTCAAATCCCCGTCCGGGGGGAAATCCCAAAAAGCCGAACATGTCCGGGAAAATAGGGACATGCGGGGCCGGGGGTGCTGGGCCGGGGGCCGGCTGTGTGGGGCCGGGAGAAGCGGCCGGGCCGGCGGTGCTCGGCCAGCGACCGGGGGCCAGCGGTGCTGGGCCGGGGGTGCTCGGCCGGGTCGGGGGTGCTCGGCCAGGGGCTGGGCCGGGGCCAGCACCCCAGGGCCCGAGCCGAGCCAGGCTGGAGACGC
>NC_048310.1:42259914-42268535 GCF_013100865.1 Trachemys scripta elegans | reverse complement strand
GGGGGAGCCCCAGCAGCTGCTGTCCGCTGTGGCGACCTGAGTGCAGGAGCTGCGGCCGCTCTGGCACCAGCAGGACTTGATGCCGCTGCTTTTCTAGTGCCTCCTTCTAGTGCTTTTCTGTGGCCACCTTCCTGCTGCGGCTGCTAATGAGGGGAGGCTGCTTCCCCGCCACACCACACAGAGACACACAGCAGCGCGGGCTCCACTAGGACTGTCACTCTGGGCTGCTGGGGGGGAGGAGGAGGAAGTCAGGGGTCAGTGGGGCTGCTGGCAGGCACCTGTCCTGGTGCATTATGTTAAATGCACTGAGCCTCATCCCCCCAACCACCGCACCCCCAACGAGGCTGGCCCTGTTATGTGGGGAGAACACCCCCCCCCCGGTCCCCAAACTACGCCCATGGAGAAGGGCAAACCTCAAGAGCTGCATTCAAAAGTCTGGGTGCTTTTAGAGAGACTGCAAAGCCAATCAGACCTGCTGGCTTCTTCCAGCTCGAAAAGCCGGTGAGAAACCAGAATGGTGACTTGCCTTACAGTAACTGTGGTTCTTCAAGAGGTCTTGTCTGTGTGGATCCTGCTCCGGGTCAGCATGCACTGGGCAGGGTATGAAATCCAGTGCCGAGTAGCGGGGTGAGGGGTACACGGTCTGGGTACACAGGGCAGCATCCCAACTACAAAGGTCTTTGTTTTCTTTTCCTCCCCATAAAGCCACATGTCCTCTCATGCTAGGGGAGGCCAAACAGTGCTCCCCAGGGAGCTGTTAGATCCATTTGTGCTCAGCAAACAGCGGCTGGATCGGAGTCTCTGGGCTGGGGGGGATGGGGGTGCAGTGCCCCCGGGTGAAAGGAGAGGCTGGAGCCATGTTTCAAACCCAGCGCTCTCATTTGGCAGTGCAGGGACCTATCCCTGCCCACCCAGCGACGCTAATCCCCGATGGACTGAAGCAGAGAGCGCTCCCTTCAGCCTGCTGGGCGTGTCAATAGGAAGAAACGCGGCCACTGCCAGTTCCTAGGCCCTAGACTGGGGGTCTCTGATCTCTTGGTTTCTTGGCTCAGACAGGACGACGCACGGCAGCGAGCTTTCTAAGGAAGCTCTCAGTAGTGGATGTGGATCCCTGCCCCTTGAAGAGAATCGTTACGACCGAGTGCAGCAGCCACCGGGACTCCGATAACGTGACTGGATGTTTGGTGAGGAGCTTCTACTGATCCAGGATGTGAACTACAGGGGGACCTCAGCTCTGCAAGAACGGGAGCAGCCTCTGCTTCCCTCCCGCTCACTATCCCCCAGTTAGCTACTGTATTGTCCAGGAGATCCGGGGCCCGCATCAGCCTTGGCCCATAATAAAGGCCTTAGTTTCCACAGGTCACTTTTCACTCTCCTCTGTCCTGAGGCTTTGTCACATCACACGTACTAGCCTTCGCCTGGGAAAACTAAACTGGGTTCCCCTGCGTACCCCATGAATGCGGCCCCTGTTCCGCCCGCATGCTGGGGATGTTTGGGGAGCCCGAAGAGCAGATTTCTGGGCAATGCATCTGTGATGGGGGTGCTCTAACAGCTTAAAGAAGAGCCAGCCCCCTGGAATTACTGGTAGCTGGTTGGAGCTGGTGGGATCTGTCCCCCTTCCAGTTTAGGATTAGTATAAAGGTGCCCACAGCATACAGGAGCAGTGAGAGCACACGTAGGAGGAAAACTGGTCTGTTTTGACTGAAACCTGCCTTTTCTCTCTTAAAGGGGGACCCCGGGAACCCAGTCATGTGCCAGGCTAAGGGAACTGGAGGCTGGGTTCTGAATGGAGTGCTGAGTCAGGGCGGCATGAGATGCTATGGACCATTTCTCTACACCAAAGTGGCCTATTACAGCGACTGGATTTCAGCCACAACAGCTGACGCAGGAGTCCCCATATATCCCACGTTTGCCAGAGGGCGCTCTGCTTTTCAAGCTCCGACTGAGGATTTGGGAGGGTCGTCTGAGTCAGCAGAGAAGGTGTTTCGATCCTCGGTCATCGCAGAAGCTGGGTCTGACCGTGGCCAAGCCAAGCAGCGACTGAAGGACATCCAGCCCGCCCAGGAAGGACTAGCCAGGGCTTACAGCAAGTCTGACCCAGTGTACTATGACTACTACAGTGGGGAAACGCTCCCCATTTCTCAGGGGACCTTACATCTGCCGCAGATCCTCACGGAAATGAGCGCTGGTTTCCTTCTGCTCGGGCTCCTGTTTTACTAGATGAGACACTGTAATCAAGGCAACTGTGTGATTGACTGGCCTCGGGGACCATTCCCAGCACTCCATCGGTTTTAGTGCTGTTGACAGTGGCACGATCCATGTGCATGGGGTGCTGACAGGTCCTCCCCCCACAGCAACGCCCTCGCGTGTTAATCCGTCTCTGTATTTTAGCACTCACTCAGGCTATTAAACTTTAAACTCCTCCCCCCCCAAAAAACTCTCCTGATTCCTTTTGTCCCGAGGGCCAGTCCAAAGAGGACAATGACTGTAAACATGTCCAGATACAATCGCCAGAGAGTAACTGATCAGACGTATTTGAGAGGGAAGGGACGCTCAGGAGCACAGCTGATTCAGAACTTTGGGAGCCCCACAAAGAACCCAGGTGACAGAGCCCACTGGATGCTCCAGCCTGTCCAACAAATGGGACTGGACAAACTAGAGGAGTCCGAACCCAGGCGCTTTTGATTTCTTTATCAATTGGGCTGAAATGGTTCCATCTCTTGTCACAGATCAAGCTGCAGTAGAAAGTGTTCTGCATTCCCCCAGTCGATAGCTTCATTTTTCACGTGGCTGGCTCCAAGCCAGATCTCTCACTGGCCACCTTGCAGGGGGAGACAAAGCTGTAGCTGGTTACTGACCATCTTGACCTTGTTCCAAGCTCTGCGGTAGCTCTGCAAGGACATCTGCAGAAGTAAAAATGGAGAAATAAGAAGTCAATAGCAAACTGCCATGGAGTAGATAATGTTTTCACCCCTCAGCTCACAGGGCATTTGACTAGGTCCTGCCTCCCATGGCTTTCCTCTGAATACTGTATAGAAAGCACTGAGATCCCCCACAGCAGTTTATACTGGGATCTGAACCTGAATAACACTGAACTTTGGGGAATGCTGGATTCAGATCCCAAGGTGGATCTGACCCTTAATATTATTGGTATTACCCTAGTGCCTAGGAGCCCCATTCAGAACCAGGAACCAATGGTGCCAGGCGCTGTACAAACACAGAACAAAAAGCTGGTCCCTGCCCCAAAGACCCTACAATCTAAGTATGCAACGTAGGGCCATCTCTCTGCGTTAGAGAGAGAGAGAGAGTGTGTGTGTGTGATATTAGTAGGAATCTGCCCAGGTTTCATCACACTACTGCATATCTCAATTCACTGACTGTGGGGCGAGGGTTGCGTTTCAATACAGAGAACTCACCAGTAGGTACTAAACGGTTCCCCTTTATTGTTGTTTTCTTTCTACCTATCTCGCTGCGTAACAAGGCATGATCTAAGGCAATAGCTTCAGGATCCTTTTCCTAGCTTGGCGCCAGACTCACTGTGTGTCCTTGGGCAAGTCCCAACCTTTCTGTGCTTCAGTTTCTTCATTAGTAAAGTGGGCTGTGACGCTGGCAGACCAGGTACCAGCTCCTGCCAAGCCCAGGGCGTCAGTGAACACTGACAAATGCGGAGCTACAAACCAGTCTGGTTAGTAGAGTTAAAATAGATCTCAGGGTTAGACTTTCTGGAATGCTTGTAGGATGCTGCATGTATTAATCCAACTTACAGTATCTGTCTCCCATGGTATAGAGCAGGAGTCGGCAACCTTTCAGAAGTGGTGTGCCGAATCTTTATTTATTCACTCGAATTTAAGGTTCCGCGTGCTAGTCATACATTTGAACATTTTTAGAAGGTCTCTTTCTATAAGTCTATAATATATAACTAAACTATTGTTGTATGTAAAGTAAATAAGGTTTTTAAAATGTTTAAGAATGTTCATTTAAAATTACATTAAAATGCAGAGCCCCCCAGACCGGTGGCCAGGCCCCGGGCAGTGTGAGTGCCACTGAAAATCAGTGCGTGTGCCGCCTTTGGCACACGTGCCATAGGTTGCCTACCCCTGGTATAAAGTTATATTGAGTGTTTGCATTGTAACCCTCTGCAATTGTGTAACCCACCAGACAGGAAGAGAACCATTAATTAAGGTAAAGTGCTCATCCTGCACACAAGATGGCCCATTGAAAGCAAATGAGGCATCGTGTAGCATCAAAGGACAGGTTTCAGAGTGGTAGCCCTGTTAGTCTGTATCAGCAAAAACAAGGAAGAGTCCTTGTGGCACCTTAGAGACTAACACATTTATTTGGGCAAGATGTCAACTGTTGGGAATGGGCCACATCCACCCTAACCGAACTGGCCTCGTTAGCACTGACCCCCCACTTGGTAAGGCAACTCCCATCTTTTCATGTGCTGTGTATTTATACCTGCCTACTGTATGTTCCACTCCATGCATCTGATGAAATGGGTTTTAGCCCACGAAAGCTTATGCCCAAATAAATTTGTTAGTCTCTAAGGTGCCATGAGGACTCCTCGTTGTTTTCATCACAGGACAGAGACCTTGTTGATTGCATTCCTCACTCCCCCCAGGAAGCAGAGGCCTGTGCATGAACTCATCCCACCAGCTTGGATTCTGGAGTGAAGGGGATAAAAATCCCTGACAAGGAGGAACCATGTCTCTTTATATTGTCTGGACTCTGAGGGGCAAAACATAAGCAAGAGATCCCCATGCTGCTTGGCATGGGTCAGCCCTAAAAGACATAGAGAGCTGCTTATTACAGAAGCTCATATTACCGTTTAAAATCTAAGAGTACGTCCAGACTACCCGCCGTATTGGCAGGTAGCGATCGATTTATCAGGGATCGATATATTGCGTCTCGTTAAGACTCAATATATCGATCCCCGAACGCGCTCCCTGTCGACTCCAGAACTCCACTGGAGCGAGTGGCGGTAGCGGAGTCGACGGGGGAGCCACGGCCATCGATCCCGCGCAGTGAGGACCTAAGGTAAATTGATCTAAGATACGTCAACTGCAGCTACGCTATTCACGTAGCTGAAGTTGCATATCTTAGATCGATCCCCCCCCTAGTGTAGACCAGCCCTAAGACTGTGTGTGCTTCTTGCTTTAACCTTGTTGTCAATAACTCATTTCTTTTCTTAGTTAATAAATATTTAGTTAGTTAGTGACAGGATTGGCTACAGGCGTTGTCTTTGCGTTGAGATTGGAGTACAACTGGCCTGGGATATGTACGGCCTGAATATTGTTGGGATTTTTGGTGGAAAGTGACTGCGACGCTGTATGGAATATGGGAGACACGTTATGATATTCTGGATGCCAATATTGTAAAATTGCAATGAATCGTGCCAGATATGCCGTGTGAAGCGTCTGCAAAAATGTTACAATTTGCCAAGTATGATCATCTTGTTTATATGTTTGTATCACCTTTGTGCTATGAGTTATAGATATGTAGGGTATAGCTGTATTTCCAAGCTTGTGTTGTGTTGCTGGGTGACACTCCCAGACAGATTGGCATCTGCCCTGCCTAGCCTGCTTGATGGCCCATCAAGGGACTTCAACTGAAAGGAACCAGGGAAGACACCTTATGAGTGAGCAGCAAAGCCTGTGCACAGAGAAGTCTAAGGCTTCCATGCCATGTGCTGGGCAGTTTTTGTTTGGAACAAAGGAAATAAGAGCCACATGGCAAAAGACTATAAAAGGCAACTGCATCATCTCCATTTTGTCTTCATTCCTGCTTCTTACCTCTGCAGGAACTTTGCTACAAACGGAAGTTTTGAACAAAGGACTGAATATACTGTACCTGTGGATGTGTTCCAGAGGGACTTTTAAGCCAGCAAACTCACCAAGAATCTGATGTACGGCCTTTGAAATCTTTGTATGAGTGTGACCGCTTTACTATTTAACATCTCTCTTCTTGTTCTTTCTTTTCTCTTTATAATAAACCTTTAGTTTTAGATACTAAAGGACTGGCTGGCAGTGTGGGATTTAGGGTAAGCTCCAACCCAATATTGACCTGGCAATGTGGCTGGCCCTTTGGGGGTCACAAGAACATTTTGTATAGTGAGAAGAGTTTTTAAAGAACTCCTCACCTTACTGCACCTACCCTGTTTCCCCGAAAATAAGACATCCTCCGAAAATAAGGCCTACTTACAGTTTTGCCTCTCGTTGTAATATAAGGCATCCCCCCGATAATAAGACCTCCCCGATAATAAGGCATCCACCGATGTGTACCGTATTCTTCTTCATTGAAAAATAAGACATCCCCTGAAAATAAGACCTAGCGCATCTTTGGGAGCAAAAATTAATATAAGACACTGTCTTATTTTCGGGGAAACAGGGTAGGTGCTGATTGGGAGCCAGAGAACTGGAATGCAAGAAAGGGGGCTGTGTGATTTCTTTTTTTGCTTCTTGATAACTAGTGTGGGGGATCAGGAGCACGGTTTGGGACTGGTTGGGGAGTTTAACATCAGTGTCACCTACCAGTCTCGAGAGGATCTACTCTCCTCTTTGCAGCCTGCCTTGAGCTTGACATTTTTGGTGAGGCCTGCCCCAGGCACCCCGGGGGACAGTGACTATCTATCACATAAGCCAGTTTGCCTGGGTGGCAAGATAAACTGGAATGCCCAAGGCGACTGTCTGTGACTCCATGGTAAGGCTGTTACAGCGCTTTAGGAGTTCACACTTGTTACTGTGTTGGTGAAATCTAATTATAGAACATACCACCAATTTGGGGTGTCTCTGCCCTGCTTTTTGACCATCTGCCCTGAGGTTGGCACTCCCAGTCATAGCCACCCCAGCCAGCGTGACATAGGGATAACGATTAGTCACTGATAGTGAATGCTTGTAAAGTGCTTGGAGCGTGTTACAGGAAGATGATCAGAAATTAGCTCCAAAACATTTTCAAACAGTCACGAGCGTGGGTGTTTGAAAAGGCCCAAACTGGTTCCATGGGCAGAGATGAGACGTTTACACTGCTGCTCTTCTGTATTTGATAGTTGTTAAAAAGGTCACGATAATAATAACTGGATGATGCTTCCTATTAACTCACTAATAACCAGGTCCTGGCTTAAAACCCCTTGGGTTCAACTGTGAGACCCACTCTGTCCTCTGAATACATTCAGTTCAGCCTCTGACACCATCGCTGCTTTGTAAACAGGAAGCTCGTCGAGTTGTTCAATTACACTGTAGTTAAAACCACAACTAAAATCGCCCACTCATGCTGCAAAGCAACAGACCCCTTCACCATAATTGCATGAACGTGGGTGGGCACAGACAGGTGCCCTCTGAAGTTAAACCCCAGCTGTGTACAGGGAAGGACACAGACACTGTCTATGCGCAGCTACAGACTCCGGGAGTTCTTGTCTTACTGTACCTCGGCGATCTCCACCTTCCTCTCCCAGATCTTAATATTGTTTTCCAGGTCATAGATGGCCATCTTCTGATTGACATACTTCACCACTGGAGGCACTCTGTAATCTGAGAGCTGCTGCCGCAGCTGCTTATTCACACTCTCTGCTTTGGCTCGCTCCTGAAAGAGGAAAAGGAGCCGGGGCAGGTAGATTAGGTGGGATTTTGCTTTCTGCAAAGCCGCAATTTGGAAAAA
This sequence comes from Trachemys scripta elegans, assembly GCF_013100865.1. Taxonomy (NCBI): domain Eukaryota; kingdom Metazoa; phylum Chordata; order Testudines; family Emydidae; genus Trachemys; species Trachemys scripta. The sequence continues at coordinate 42,260,882 of NC_048310.1, read as the reverse complement.
AACCAAACCCATCCCCCTAAAACGGCAGGTCGAGCGATTAAACTGTGCAGAATGCAGCTGCTATTAGCGTTCCGGTTTTCTGTCTGCCAGGGGCACTCCGGAGCTGCTTGAACTCACTGGGCACTGCCTGCTGCTACCGCCTGGGATAGTGGAGTGGCACGAAACCCAGCCGGGGCCCCCCTTAGAGGGGGAAGGGCAGTGCCTCTAAAAAGAGGAAGGATATTAAATGCAGGAAGCTATTCCAAAGCTGGGTACCTATAGTTAAAGTCCAAACTCCATCCTTCAGCACCTAAAGTGAGAGCCGGTTTTCACAGCACCACTAAACCCTCTATATGCATCCGAAGAAGTGGGCAGTAGCCCACGAAAACTTATGCTCTAATAAATTTGTTAGTCTCTAAGGTGCCACAAGTACTCCTGTTCTTTTTACTACCCTCTGACTTCAATCGAAGCTGCAGGTACACAGCCTTTCTGGTACCAGGGCACTTGCCTGCAGGTGCCTGAATGTAAATTTCACAGCATAACTTTAGACACCCAGCTTCTAGTATTACAATTAACTCTATTGTAATATTCCTTTGCTAATTACATACCTAATAGACAATTTATGATCTTATTATGAGCATCTCTTATTTGTATGGGGTTGTGTCTAGGAGCCCTAATGGGAGATCAGTCCCCACTGTGCTAGGTGCTGTACAAACCCAGCACAAAAAGACAGTCTCTGCCTCGAAGAGCTTCTGATCTAAGTATCAAGTATCAGAGGGGTAGCCGTGTTAGTCTGAATCTGTAAAAAGCAACAGAGGGTCCTGTGGCACCTTTAAGACTAACAGAAGTATTGGGAGCATAAGCTTTCGTGGGTAAGAACCTCACTTCTGGAGATGCAAGACTGAAGAAGTGAGGTTCTTACCCACGAAAGTTATGCTCCCAATACTTCTGTTAGTCTTAAAGGTGCCACAGGACCCTCTGTTGCTTTT
>NC_048310.1:42236746-42250065 GCF_013100865.1 Trachemys scripta elegans | reverse complement strand
CCCCCCCCCAGAGTCCTACTGCCCTGGTGCCCCCCCAGAGTCCTTCTGCCCTGGTGCCCCCCAGAGTCCTGCTTCTCCCTGTGCCCCCCCGACCCCTGCTGCCCCCCCAGAGTCCTGATATCCCCCGAGACCTGCTGCCCCCCCCCGCCCCCAGCCTTGCTGTCCCCCTCCCCTGAGCCCTGCTGCCCTGGTGCCCCCCAGAGTCCTGCTGCCTCCCCTCCCCACAGCTGGCTGCTGACCCCAGAGCCCTGCTTCTCCCTGTGCCCCCCAGAGCCCTGCTACCCCGTCCCCCAGCCCTCCCCAGCAGGCTGATTAGTGCCGTCTCTGGAGGGTCTGAGGAAGCTGAAAGGTCTTTTTGGAACACTAGGTGTGCAGGGGAATGCAAAATCTCTCCCTCCGAAACCCACCTTTACACGCCCTGAGGAGAGACTAACCTAACCTAACCCCCTTCGGGAAACTCCAGTTCAAAGATCCCAGATCTGTATCCAAAGGGAACTGAGCATGTTACCAGAGTGCTTGTTTTGAGCTGACCCACCAGGTGAGGTGTGAACAGACTGCATTTGCTAAAGTCCATGTGAGAAGATGAACTCTGGTGTGCTTAGAAGCATGCATGTGGGTTCCTTTGTTGTTTGTAATCTGCGTTCTTTGTAATGCTTCGTACCTTAAAAACAAAGCCGGCTTGCGTACACGGATCTGTATTAATTTATGTCTTATCCTTCTCTGAAGGGAAAGCATGAAGGTGTGCCAGGGCAGTCTATCCATGCTGGGAAGGCGGGGAACTGTCCAGCCTGGGAATACCCCGTCAGAAGGGAGAGAGATGAGGTCTCCACTCAAGAGAAGCAACAGCTGAGGAGCTGAAAGCCAAGAGTGGTGCCCTTGCTGAACCACTGAGGAGAAAGACAGGTGTAGTTGCCTGGAACTGTGACAACATCACCAAATATTGTAATACAGATAAAATCATAGTAGGTTTTGGGGAGTGAGAAATCTCAGTCCCATAGGATTTGCTCAAGGCCGTCAAAATCTTCTCAGGCAGCAATGACCATTTGAAAGGCAGTGTCATCTAGGGGATAGGGTACTGGGCTGAGAGCCAGGATATCTAGGTGTATCTTTGTTCCTAATAAAACCTTAGATCATTAAAAAGTAAAGATTTGAAAAGTCCGGTGTATTTGTCACTACTAATGCTTTGTTCATTTTTGCAAATGCTTGAATAAGGAAAATCGGTGAAGTCAGTTTCACTTTTCATTGCAGTCACTTTCACTCGGATTCTTAGTCTTTGGGTTTCAGACACAGCAAGGAAATGTTGATGTGTTTAAAACAACCATTTTCATGGGCATTTTAAAAAATGAATAAGTGGAAACATCTTTGCTGGGCGTAGATTTGAGAAGAGCTTGGTTTTACAGCACGTGGAGCCAAATTTACATTGACAGTGTTACATTTCCTGTGGCTTTCCTTCTGAAAGATCCCAAAGCGCTAAACGAACCCTGTACCACTGGGACCATCACATCATGTCCCACCTGGCTCCACCCCGCCAAGTCTCTGAGGGAGGAAATCTCCACAAAGACCCCCCTTGCAGAGCCCCTCCCTGATCTTTCCATTGCTCTCTGTTTTCATCCCACCCCAAGTGCTGAAATGTGGGACCTGTCACCCTCCCCAAATCCTCGCAGATCCATCAGTGCAGAGGCTCTGAGCCTCCCCTGCTGTTCCAGCCTCCATTGCCCCTCCCCTCCCAAACACACTCTGCCCCCTGGCAGTATGGTTCCATTGGAGTCCCACTACCAGAGATTCCCTGGACTGTGGCTGCCCCAGGACCTCCCTCAAAACTGGGGTCCCACCACTAAAGAAGGCTCTGTGGAAGAGACAATAAGGTCCCAGATAGTGTGGCCATTTTTTGGGAAATCTGTGTGTGGCTAGAGCTGGGAAGATGGCAATACCTCAGCCCTGCCCCAACTAATCTCCAGCCCCTTCTCCAACAAAGTATCTTCTGTAAAGGGTTTTTTTTTTGTGGGGGAATGGTGCTGGAACACACCTTATGTCTCCCCCACATTGGAATGGGGAGGTTTGGATATGAAAGGTCCCTAATGCACATAGTTTGGGGAGATCCCACCCTTGCAGTGGAAAGCAGCAGCCAGATTCACAGCGCAGTGTACAACAGGGGTAGAGGCAACTTTGAAGGCCAGATTTTCAGTGAGCAGAGACTCCAAGTTCACTTGCAAATACCCAGGTGTGGCTTCTTAGAATGAACACTGGCATGTGTTTAATAATCCTGTAAGTGGAGTTTAATGGAGATCTCTGGGTACTATTTCCTTTAGGGTCACATTTGCTCATGTTTTTGATACTTCCAGAAGCTCCCATATTAAATGTTTTCCTTTAACTTATCAGCATTGTCCAAAACCTCTGATTCGATCAGTGCCTTTGTAACACCCCAGGTGGGATAGCTGCAGATCTGATGTAGCTGCCCGAGCTGAGGGGTCAGGTTCATTAACTTGGAGGCAATAGCAACCTCATAAACCTCTTTCTGTGTCCCACCCACTAGAAGGGGACAAAGACACACTTTATACCCGAATTCCACTTTGTGAGTGCAATTGCAGTATGTACGCACACAACTGCAGGTGTATGGATATGTGTGGACCTTGGATCTCTTTGTTTCAGACTATGGAGCTGATGTTTATTATGATACCGTTGCATCCAGTAGTAAAATGAAGGTAAAATGTCAAAGCCCAGTTCTGCAAACAGTTCCTCTTGTGTGTATGTCTACTGCCAGGAGCAATGGGTTTATGCATAAGAATAACTGTGTGCAGGAATGGGCTCTAAGGCCCAGATCCTCAAAGACATTTAGGTGCCTAGCTCCCAATGATTTAGGCGCCTAACTACCTTTGAAGATCTGGGCCTGTGTCTCACCACTGTGATGTCACTGAATCAGATTCAAACTTGGGGTAAGCAGGTGCAAGGCCTTTCGCTGCCGTTATGTTGAGTAGGAGGGCAGTGGCAGCACCAACAATGTGTTTGCAAAGTCAGTGTAAATAGACATCTCTGTCCTCCGCATGTAGCACAGTGACAAATTCACCCAACCCTACTGGAGTTGGGATACGTGATGTTAACCTATTTATATAACTACTGTGGGATCAGGCCAGTGGCAACAGTCTCCCTATTTCTGGTCTGTTGCTAAAACTTCATTTATTGTGTCACAATTATGATCACATCATGTTTGCAGAGGAACCGAGCAAGGATACTGCATATTCACAGAATGGCCAGAATATGTCAAAACCCATGTACAAAACAGATCTTAGGAATAATCAGATCGGATCCTTCAGCAAACAAACAAGCTCTGTGGCCTCATTACTATTCCAGCAAGATGGCCACCTACTTGTGGTCTTATATCACTTATAGAGACTGGCTATGAATGTAACAAAGCTTTCTAAGCTATGCTTTCTATAAAAAGGTTATGGGAGTGCGTGTGTGTGTGTCTATAGACATACAAAACAATTCATTTAAAAGTACATTAAGATTGCAAAAATCAAACACTCAAAAATTAGGAAATGCCACAATTAAGCTGCCTGTGCAACCTTCATTTGTCCCTCTTATCTTTAATTAATGATCAGATATTATTTTTTCAATAGGAACTCTACCTCATTCAGTGCACAGGATGGGCAGTGCTCAATTATTGAGCAGCTATTCTGTATTATGTTTTATCCTCGTTGTTCAATGTGTGGCCCTATGTACTGCACACCATTCGAACTATGCAGACAGAATTATTCTGTTCCTCATGGTCTTTTCTATCGCGTGCATTGCTATCGTAGTGGAGTATTCCAGAATATTAATGAATTTATCGTCACAGAACCCCTATGAGGTGAGAGGGTGGTGTTAATCCCATTGTACAGATGATGAACTGACACACATAGAGATTAAGGTCAAACGTATCCATTGATTTTGGGTGCCCAGTTTGAGCCACCTAGGACTTGATTTTTCAGATTACTTCGCATTATATAGCACTTACACGTTCCAAGTGCAGCTCCCATTGATTTTCAGTCACAACTGTGACTGCTCAGCACTTTGTCAAATCAGACCTCAGAGTCTCGAGCTGGGTATCCAGAAAATGTGGAACACCCAATTAGCGACCATTAGTGAAAAGTCTGGTTTAAGTGACTTGCCCAGCACCACACAGGAACTCTGTGGCAGAGGCAGGGATAGACTCCAGGGCAGTGTTCAACTGCCTTAACCTGATACCATCCTTTCTCTTCCTGCAATCCCCTGCCTCATTTACCACACACCTCCCAACTTCTGTACCAAATAAGGCAGGGGTTCTACAGACAACAGCCTCCTTCACTGCACAACCCTGATTCATCCCCAAGGCAAGCCCATCCTGTGCATTGAATCAGGCAGGGGTCCTGTGGAAAAATAGTATGTGATCATGTAATTAAAGATTGTCTCCTAGTGCGTATGCCCAGGGAGCTGAAACAAGGTTGGCATTTCCTAACCTTTAGGTAATTTTGGCATTTCCTAACCTTTGGGTGCTTTGTAACCTTAATGTTCTGAAGGGGATGCTAGCGTGTTTAAAATAAAAGTTCATCCAAACTTTTTAAATGGCAAAAAATGTATGTTTTTCCCTAGCCTTGTTCTCAGAAGGGGCTGAACCATTTTGGCTGGAACTTATCAAAAACAATCAGTCTGAGACGGAACCCAGTATGTAAAATTTTAGCCCAAAAGCTTAAAGTTTGGCAAAGTTATAAGCAGCTCAAAACAAGGTCTTATAATGGGAAGTGCCAGGCAACCTTAATAACTAATATATATATTGACCTGTACCATTAGCTAACTAAAAATTACTTCAGGATTCTTCTTGAGGTTACCATGTGCAATATGGGCCTCCAAATGATCAAGAACTAGAATAGACAGTAAGTCAATTCTTAGAGGTTAAAGTATCCACCTTTCAGGGGGAACAAACTGGGGGTGTTGGGAGGTGATGATCAAACATCAAGCTAAGCAAAGGGTCCAGTTTGGTTCTCAATAAAAAAGTAACAGAGCATGTTCAAAGGAGAAAGTCAGATTGGTACTGAAGGAAGATTTGGCAAGGAGTCTTATCCAGCCCCAGGAATTTATGTTAGTGTATTCAATGGAGCTATGCTGATTTTAGGGTGACCAGACAGCAAATGTGAAAAATCGGGACCGGGGGTGGGGGGTCATATAAGAAAAAGACCCAAAAATGGGAACTGTCCCTATAAAATTGGGACATCTGGTCACCCTAGCTGATTTACACCAGATGAGGAGCTGGCCCTATATTTCTGTGAGTCCCTCAAAATCCCTTGGGATTGTACTAATAGGTACAAGTACATACTTCCAAATAGGAGAGTAGCCAAAAGATGGACAGTTTTAGCCTCATTTTTAAATAAGGTTTGTAATTTCATGCCTAACATGTTTGCTTAGTTACTCAGTTTGCACATACAGGTCAGGTGGTTGTGCACGCAAGTTACCATAATTAGTCATTTGTATGTACACTTGCCCGACCTGCACGTGCAGCCATAGCAGCTAGACACACTTACCTGCATAATTTGTTTACATTCATGGGGTGATGTGAGTTTTCTCTAATGTTAACTTGATGGTGCTGCAACATACAACTGTGTCAGTCTGCTAATATGACTGTTTGGAATATTATCGGCATGTTCTGGTGTTGGTCAGAAGCAGGAATGTAACTGAATTTGGGGAAGTTGGGGCCAGACCTGGATCCAAACCTTCTCAAGGACTGAGGGTGTTTGGAGCTGGATTTTGATTTGGGTTCACCACTAGCTAGAATTGTCTGTGTCATATGCACTGTTCAACTATATGCTATTAGCCCCTGGGGTAGGGATGGCTCAGTGGTTTGAGCATTGGCTTACTAAACCAAGGGTTGTGAGTTCAATCCTTGAGGGGGCCATTTAGGGATATGGAGCAAAAATCTAGGGATTGGTCCTGCTTTGAGCAGGGGATTGGACTAGATGACCTCCTGAGGTCCCTTCCAACCCTGATATTCTATGATCTATACTAAGAGCAGAACTTCAGACATGCCAGTATCACAGAGCTACTTTATACCATATGGTAGTATGAATCAACCCTTTTCATACACTATCATGAAATCTAATTGACCCTGGTAGGAATCACTGATTCCCTTTCTCTAATCAAAAGCAAAGATAATGCATTTCTGTATCCCTCAGATTCTTATTCCACCATACACAGCACCTAATCATCTTATCCTGAATTTCCAAGGGCTTGGACAACTTTTCTTTTCCTTTGCCAAGGCCTCTTGAAGTGGTAGATAGCTCTGACATTTCCCTTCAGTGCTGTGTCCCACATCGGGGCGAGGTAGGCCCTGACGTCTGTTATTATAAAGTCTCATTTGGTTCTCTAGTCAATTTCATGAAACGGAAGCTTTACAGGGTTTTGCCATCCGGTGCATGGTAGATTCCATCTGTCTCTTTTATTTTTTTGAAATATTTCCGACGTTGCCTCGGCTCTCATCCCAGAAGACTCTATGGGCCTGATTCTGATCTCACATCAGGTTCACACTATCCAACTCATCTGACTGCACTAGAGTTCTGCCGGACTTACACCCATGTGAGAAGAGAATCAGGCCCGCTGTGTGCTTTTCCATGCTATTTTCTCTGTAAGGGAATGCACTCCAGGACTTGATGTACTGTATGGGCCAGAGCCTCGGCTTCACTATGGCTGCTTTTTGGCCCTCCAGCAGTGCAAAGCAGCTCTAAATCCTTGGGTAGCATAAAGCCATTGTAAAGGCTCCTACACCACCCTCCTTGTGACTCCCAATATATGGGATGTCTCCAGGGAAAGAGGGTGGGGCCAGAGAGCCGCTATGAGCTGATTGCTGGAAAGGCCCTGTGGGTGCAATGGGTAGCCAGCATTAAATAGAGCAGCCCCGGGGCTGCTCTAATTTCCATCAGGGTCTGAATTGGTGCTTGGACAGCCCCAGGATTGGCAGGCAGTAAAGTTGATTTAAAGCCACTATTGCACCTTTCCTTCTGGAGGTGCACAAAGCTTTAAATCTGACCAGTGGGACACCATTGATGGGCATGGTGTAAAACACCAAACTGAAGAGAAATAGAATTGATTCCTCTGCATCAGCATGGGTCAAATGCAATGCTGGTATAAGCAGGCACAGCTCTTTGGAGCTCAATGGAGTTGTGTCCCTTTATGCAGGGCTGAGTGCGTCCCAGGTGTTCAGTGACAGAGCAGCAGTAATAGTAAACAGATGAGTCTAAGTTTGCATCAGGGCTATTCAGGAACAAAAGCACCATAATACTAGGTAACTAACAATACCGTAACATTGCTCCAAAATCCCTACCAGTAAAAGAACAGTGTGTTAGTTGGGAACCAGGGGCTGATGGGTTAAAAAAAGACCATCGCTGTGCTGTGACTGATACTGATTCCTTTCCCCAGCTCCTCTCTGAAGCTAGAGATGGACACTTACTCTTGCATCTGTTCTCTGGCTGACTCTCCTTTCTCAGCAGATCCCACACCATTGGCAGTTCCTGGCACAAGCAGGCTCAATTCCATTGGCCTCAATGGAGTTGTGTGCCAGCAGTGAGTTTGACCCTCTACATGATAACGGCCTTACACACCACAGCACACAGCCGGAGGTTCACTGTCTCTCTCCCAGCCATTAGGTAACGGGTCTCAAATGGCACCTGCACTGGCTTTGCCATTGTTTCACTGGTTTGGTTGGTCTTTGGGGGCTGGTTGAAGCAAAGCACGAGGGAGTTCTGTTTTCTTCAGCCGATGAAAATAGAGCCGCAGTTTCTGAGTAGAGAATGAAGGGCGCCATCCTTTGGTGCTTGTAAAGCTCCTAAACATAATCTCCAGGCCCAGCCAAAGGCAAAGAGGACAGAAGTTCCCACGGAAAGCATCAGCGTGGTGGAGTTTGTACCAATTAGCATTTGCGAATACTGAAAAACAGATGCACCAGGGAAGCACAGAAATGCTGACTCTCTCCCCATATGTCTTCTTTCCCCATTTGCCAGCTCCTCCTCCCTATATCTCCTTTATTTTCTGTTCTATTTCTTTCCATTTCCCTTTGTCCAGTCCATATTGTCCCCTCTTGTGATGAAGCCCAAAGGCAGGATTGGACATAGATCCCAGGACACTGCAGGAAGTTCCCTAGTAGGGTTACTAATCCTCCAGAATTGTCCTAGAATCTCCAGGAACTAAAGATCAATCTTTAAAGATTAAGTCATGTGATGAAACCTCTGGGAATACATCCAAGCAAGCCTACTAGATGGAGTTCCTGATGGACATGCCCCTTCCAGGGGAACAAAAGATGGGTTTGCTCCAGTCCCACTGATGGGCTGCCTGCCCCTCTGTTCTGCAGTCAGGAACCCAGCGGTCCCTCACAGCTCCCGGAGAAGCAGTGTTGCTGTTGGCCTCACATGCAGTGTATTCGCCCTTCCCTGGGAAAGGACAGCACAGAGCTGGAGCTAATGCTGCTCCTAGTGGCCATAACCCCTCCTGCTTTCACTCACCTGGGTTAATCTAAAGGGAGCCCGCCACATAAACTGTCTGCAGTGCACCACATCTTCACTCTCCAACATACCCCTCCTCAGAGCCCTGTTGGCCTAAGGTATGTCTACACTGCAGGGGGGAGCCAGCGTCCCAGCCCAGGGAGCCAGACCCCTGCTAGCCAGGCTTGAGTAGAGTGCTCAAAATAGCCGTGTGGACATTGCATGTCAGGCTGCAGCTCCACTCAGCCCCCAGGGCTGCCACATCCACACGGCTATCTTTAGCACACTCGCTCAACCTCTGCCAGCGGGAGTCCCTCTCCTGGGTCTGGGAGGCTGGTTCCCAGCTGCAGTGTAGACACACCCTCAGGGACCTTCCTGGGGAGGAGGGAACAAGCAGCACTGCCTGTACTCCCCTCTCCTTCTATCCACTGCTTCTGGGGCATTTCTGCCCCATTCCTTTGATTTTTACTGTCTCTCCTCCTCCGTGTCTAGCAGCTGAGAGGGGCTCCAGGGCCTAAATCCAGACGACAGAGCCTGTCACTGAAAGCCAGCTCCCAGCCCTGACACTGCTTCCTTCCATCAGAAGAATTCTAGGAAAGGGCTTCCTCATGCGGTCTGAGATGAGAATCATGATGTCTTAGCGGGGAAGCTTCCGGCAAACAGTGGCTGTATTTAGAAGGGCTGGTTTTAAGTGTCTGCAAATTAGCCTCATCAATGGATAAAACTTCAGCTCAGTCAGTCTCTCTCCACACCCAGCTGCTGGAGGCTGGAAAAGCTGCCAAATAACCAACAGTTTAACCTTTCAGAAGCTCTTGATATCGCTCGCATGTTCGTCCCCCCATCCCCAAAGAGTGAGGGGAGGGGGGAAGGCTGAATTTAACAACTCCCTGGCATGAGTCACCAAGAATGGGGAAACAAACAGGCGCATGAAAGTCAGAGAGCCAAGTGCTGACAGCTTGGCTCAGGCAAAACTCCTGATGATGGGGGATGGGACCCTTAGCACTTTTCCCTCTCACTGACTTCGGTGGGAGCATTGCCTAAGTGAGGGCAAGGGCTTTGTCACACAATGATTAGCGCTAGTCATCTGCAAAGCAATGTTCAAAGAACTGCCCAGATTTTTATTTCTTATCCACCTCCTATGCCCCGCTAAAGATCTTACTGACCAATGGAGAATTCTCTTCTAGGGTGGGGGAGCTCTCAGCATAAAGCCACTCCTGCACCAGCTCCCCCCACCCTAACAGAGGGGGCACATGGAGATCAAAGGGAAACAGAGAAACCAGAAACACCAGATGGGGCAGCTATGGAAGTGAAGCCCTTGGAGAGCAAATGGCTATGGATGGGAAAGGAGGAGAAGGCAACCCAAATTTGTCAAAGAAATAAAAATCAAGGGGAACATCCACAGTCAGTCTTAGTTTAGAGAGAAGAAGAATGGTAAGGGGACAAGGTAAAGTAGACAAACCAATGAATGGTGGGTCTAGACAAAGAAATACTTTTCACCTTAGGCCTGGGCTACACTAGCCGCGGGGTTCAAACTAAGATACGCAACTTCAGCTATGCTATTTGCGTAGCTGAAGTCGAAGTATCTTAGTTTGACTTAGCTGGACATCCTGACGGCGGGGAGTTGTCTGCCGCGGCTCCCCCGTTGACTCCAGTTACTCCTCCTGCCGACGTGGAGTACGGGTGTCGATTCGGGAATCGAATTATCGCGTCCAGATGAGACGCAATAAATCGATCCGCGATACATCGAACACTACCCGCCGGAGTATAGACATACCCTTATTTAGCCAGCAGAACTCACCACCACAGGACATCATAGAAATCAAGAGTTTAAGAAGATTCAAAAAAGAGGAACCATTTGTATGGATAAGAGAACATGCATAGATATGTTAGGATAATTTTTAAAAGAAGTATAAACTGTCATGCAGCAGGGCAAAAGCCAAACATTAACTGAGGAGAGTTAGGGAGAATTTTCCCTTATGAGCAGATTGTTCCATAGTTATCCACTATGTGGTTCTTGCCCCTTCCTCAGGAGCAGCTGGTACTAGCCAATATAAGAGACAGGGTATTCAGCTAGAGGTTTCACTGGCCAGCTCTGGTGTGGCCCTTCCTGCAGACTGATAGGCTGACCAGAGAGCAAGTGTGCAAAATCGGGACGGGGGTGATGGGTAATAGGAGCCTATATAAGAAAAAGCCCCAAATATCGGGACTGTCCCTTTAAAATCGGGACATCTGGTCACCCGACAGACCGAGATGGCGTTAATCAATATGTTATCTGATGTTGTATATAACAAGAGCTCCCAGGCCAAACGAGAAATAACTAGAGTTGAATGAAAATTTTCCGTTGAAACCTTTTTTCTTTTTAATTGCCTTTTTTTCTAAACAAAATTTTCACAGGAAAAAAAAGATGGTTGTGTTAGAAAGTTCCTGGTTTTCAATGTAAAACTGAAAACTTTTTTTTCCCCAATATTTAATTTTTTTTCCACAAATGGAAAACCCATTAAAAAAAATTCTTTCAAAAACGCTCACAGAAAACACCATTTTCTGAGCAGCTCTAGAAATAGCCCAGTAATGGTGGCAACTTATAACTCTTGGGTCAAGATAAGGAGAATAAAAAAAGAGCGAGAATGCAAAGCCGATTTGCTCTAGGCACTAGAATAATGGGTCTACCCATTTTTAAACCAAGAGAGCATGGTATAGGCTCCCTGGAGTGAATGACTCAAGGTCTTACATAAAACAAATGCTTCTTTCACACAAAGTTCACTGACTCATTCGAAGGTCTAAGGAATTGGATTAAGCATAAAGCAGCATTTTACGTATATGTTCCAGGGAGAAGTGGAATGTGTTGCACTGGAGACCAAGGAAAACAAGTCATAGAAACTCATGACTTTGAGAAAACTACATCAGTTAAGGGAGAGGCCTCTTACTTTCACAAGATACTTAGGTAAAAGTTAGACCTTACCAAGAAGAGCCTCCACAGGTCAGATTGTGGAGCCCTTGTTGACTCTGGTGGGCACTTACTCTTTCAAACAGTCCCAGTGAAGTCCTTGGGACCGTGTGAGTAATTACTCACCAGTGGGAGTAAGAGGTTCTCAGTCTGACCCAGGGTTATCGGAAAGCCTGTGTGGTGCTTATCCCTGGCGCCATGTAGCTATCTGCATCCATTTTAGGGCCAAATTCTGGCCCTTTTACTCCTTTTGAGTAGTACTTTGCTCCACAAGTAGTAGGACTGCTCGTGTGGGTAAGGGTGTTAGAATCTAGCCCTTATGTAGCTGCAGTTGTGTTTACTCCACAGAATTTGAGCCCAGTCCTGCTCCCAGTGAAATCACTTAGGCACACGTACACATTGGCAGAGCTGATGTAAATAGGTCTTCGGGAGTCTAAAGCTCTGTCTACTCTGGAGTGTTTTGCACCAGGGTAGCTATACCCCAGCCAACCCTCCCCGGGCTGGGGCACTGCACTGGGGAAAGACAGGGAATGCACCAGTGCAATTTATCTCAGTGAATCACTGGGGTAAATCGCACCAACACAAGCACTGTTTTCACCAGTGCATTGTGTCTACATTAGGGGTTTGCCTCAAAGTAGCTACATCTATGGAGCAGTACCTATGCAAATTTCCATAGGCTAGACCAGCCCTATTAACTAGTATAAAGGAATCATAAAACTAACGAAAGGGGGTCTAATTTGCACCACTCTGCATTGTCCCGGTGCGTTTTGCCCTGCGTACTCCCAGCTACCATAGTGGGATGGTAGCACCACTATAGTTAAGGTTGAGACTGGCTTACTGTTTAACGGCTGGTTGTTCCCAGTGCTGTAAAATCTACATGCTTACTGAGATTGTCTTGACATTTATTGTGCCTCAGGGGGATCTAAGGTAGGGTCAGTGCTCTGTATCTGAGGGTATTTGGCAAGGAGTTGCTAAAATACAGCCTCCGCCCAAAAAGTCAAGGGTCTTTTACTGCACTTTTACGTTTTTCTGCACACAAATGGGGCTCAAATTGTCATTTTGATCCCCCCACACACACACACACTCACAACTGATATCAGAGGAGTGAAGTTCTGGAACAATCTTCCAAGGGGAATAGTGGAGGCAAAAGACATATCTGGCTTCAAGACTAAGCTTGATAAGTTTATGGAGGGGATGGTATGATGGGATAGCCTAATTTTGGCAATTAATTGATCTTTGACTATTAGTGGTAAATATGCCCAGTGGCCTGTGATGGGATGTTAGATGGGGTGGGATCTGAGTCACTACAGAGAATTCTGTCCTGGGTGCTGGCAGGGTTTAGCTGATTGCCATATTTGGGATCGGGAAGGAATTTTCCCCCATGGCAGATTGGCAGAGGCCCTGGGGGTTTTCGCCTTCCTCTGCAGCGTGGGGTACGGGTCACTTGCTGGAGGATTCTCTGCACCTTGAAGTCTTTAAACTATAATTTGAAGACTTCAGTGGCTCAGACATAGGTCAGGGGTTTGTTACAAGAGTGGGTGGGTGAGATTCTGTGGCCTGCATTGTGCAGGAGGTTGGACAAGATGATCATAATGGTCCCTTCTGACTTTAAAGTCTATATCACCCACTTGGGATTGATCTCAGATAGCAGACCTCAAGGCAGGGCCGGCTCTAGGCACCAGCAAAACAAGCTGGTGCTTGGGGCGGCACATTTTTAGGGGCAGCATTCTGGCACGGGCCATGCCGCGCATAAAAATGTGCCCCGGCCGCCCTAGCTCACCTCCACTGCTGCCGCTTGCGCGCCGCTGCTCGCCTTCCCTCCCAGGCTCTCAAACCTGGGAGGGAGGGGGAGATCCCGAGTGGCCGCGGCGCGCGAAACAGCTGATTCGCGCGCC
>NC_048310.1:42191269-42236701 GCF_013100865.1 Trachemys scripta elegans | reverse complement strand
GAGAGGCTGCGGCGCACGCGCTGCTTCTCCCTCTCCCTCCCTCCCTCCTAGGCTTGAGAGCCTGGGGGGAGGAGGCAGGGCTGGGGATTTGGGGAAGGGGCGGAGTTGAGGCGGGGCCGGGGCTGGGGTAAGAAAAAAATGGGGGGGGGGCGGCCAAAATTGTTTTTGCTTGGGGGGGCAAAAATCCTAGAGCCGGCCCTGCCTCAAGGGTGTATTTCCTAGTTTTCAGAGGTTTAAGTGTAGGTGCATTAGATGTTCTGGAAGGATATGGCGCTGCAGGTCAATCTTAACTCCGCGTTTGATTTACTACAAAGAGGGACTTGGGAGGGGTAGCCACGAGTTAAGGTAGTAGTTACTGATATTGTGTTGTGTATGTTCCAGAGGGAGAACATTTACTGCTACGTATTAATTAGCCAACTTCACTTCCTCTTCTCTGAGAGGCATCATAGGGGAATCAGTGAATCATAATTTTTTGGCTTAAAATACCAACAGAACCCTACTTATTACCTGGATTCCCTGTAATAACTGCAGTAATCTAGGAGGAAAGAGTGGGGGGGTGCCCTTCTAAACTGCTATAGAAAGGATTCAAAGGAGACCAGGCCAGGCTAGGTTTAAAATGGTTCCCTTTATTTTGAGCTCCGTTGTGTGTTTTAGCCACCACTGCATGTTAGGGATGGTGTGAGAGGTGCCATGGTGTTTAGCTTGAAATGGTGGGGTATGTAGGAGGTGATGGTGTAGAAGCAGCAGTAAGGTTGGATGGAGATGGAGGAGTAGGTGATGGAGGATGTGTGATGGAGACTTTGTGGGGACTGAAGAACTGGGAAGGAGTTCTTAGGCTCTGAGATGTGGGGTGGGACCTGGTTGGATGGGGAGTTGCAGGTCTCTGGGACCTTTGGCTTGTAGGGGGTTCTAGGGACATGTTGGATTTCAGGGTTATGGAGCTGGAATGGAGTGGAGGCTCAGTAAGGCTCAGAGTCTGGGGCAATAGAATAGGGGATTATAGGACTAGAGGGATTAGGAAGGGAGGTGAGGGGTTATAGGGCTTTAGTGTTTGAAAGCTAGTAGTGGAGACTGGGGGTTGTAGATCTTTGGGGAATCGTAGGACAGTGAAGATTGTGGATTATAGGGCTCTATGCGTAGCAGGGATGTGGGAGATTTATAGGGTTTTGGGGTAAAAGGGATTATACCACTTGGGTTTGGAGAAGGGTTACAGGTCTCTAGGAGTAGGAGGGGAGGTTGGGGGTCGAAGGGATTATAGGGCTTTAGGGATAGGTGGGAAAACTGGGGTTCATGGGGATTTAGGGGCTTCATTTAGGATTTAGAGGCATGGTTATAGGGCTCTAGGGGTAGGTGGGGTTAGAGGGCTCTAGGAGTGGAGGTCATGGGGCGGGGTTAGAGGCTCTAGGGGTGGGCAGGGCTCTAGGGCTCTAGGGGTAGGTGGGGGTTGTAGGGTAGGGTTAGAGAGCTCTAGAGGTGGGTGGGGCTCTAGGGGTAGGTGGGGTTAGAGGGCTCTAGGGGTGGGGGTCATGGGGCGGGGTTAGAGGCTCTAGGGGTAGGTGGGGTTAGAGGGCTCTAGGAGTGGATGGGGGTCATAGGGTGGGGTTAGAGAGCTCTATGGGTGGGCAGGGCTCTAGGGCTCTAGGAGTAGGTGGGGGTCGTGGGGTGTTGCTCTAGGGGTAGGCGGGGCTCTGGGCTCTAGGGGTAGGTGGGGTCATAGGGTGGGGTTAGAGGGCTCTAGGGGTGGGCAGGGCTCTAGGGGTAGGTGGGGTTAGAGGGCTCTAGGAGTGTGTGGGGGTCATAGGGTGGGGTGAGAGGGCTCTAGGGGTAGGTGGGGGTCATGGGGCGGGGTTAGAGGCTCTAGGGGTAGGCGGGGCGCTAGGGGTGGGCGGAGTTAGAGGCTCTAGGGGTAGGCGGGGCGCTAGGGGTGGGCGGAGTTAGAGGCTCTAGGGGTGGGCGGAGTTAGAGGCTCTAGGGGTGGGCGGGGCGCTAGGGGTGGGCGGAGTTAGAGGCTCTAGGGGTAGGTGGGGCTCATGGGAGTAACAGGGCGCGAGCGGCTGCGGTGAGTCCCCCCGGCCGCAGGGGTCGCTGTGCCCCGCCCGCGCGCCCAGCCGGTCTCCGCCGCGGACTCTCTTGCTGGCTGGGCCGCGGCCGCCGGATCAGCCCCTTTTCCGGGTTCGCTGCGCTGCGCTCGGGGCCGGCTCAGGCTGCCGCCGCCGCTGGGGATCGGGCCTCGGGCAGAGACCGCGCGGGACCCGGAGCCCGGCCCGCCAGCCCCGCCCCCTCCCCTCCCCCCCCCCCGGCCCGGGCCCGGCCCCGGCCCCCCCCCGCCCCGCTCCCCCCTGGGCCGGCCTGGCTCTGCTGCCCCCCGCCGCCGCCCTCCTGCGCTTCGTGCCCCGCCTCGGCAGCCCCGCCGGCCCCCTCCGCCGCCGCCTCCTGCAGCCGCCCCCGCCGCTCGCCCCCGCCATGCCCGGCCCGGCCGCCGGCAGCAGGGCCCGGGTCTACGCCGAGGTGAACAGCCTGAGGAGCCGCGAGTACTGGGACTACGAGGCGCACGTCCCGAGCTGGGGGTAAAGCGGCCCCCGCCCCGAGCCGGGCAGCGGGCGGGTTGGAGCCGGGGGAGGGGCTGGGCCGGGTTGGGGCCGGGGGGGGAGGGGCTGGGTGGAGTTGAGGCGCAGGGGGCTGGAGTGAGGGGGTGGGGCTGGGGCGGGGGGGGGGGGCCCGGGGTGAGATGGCAGGCTGGGGCTCTGGGGAGCTGGTCAGTGAGGGGGGCAGGCTGGAGATCCTTCCCACGATTCAGGGCCCTCCCCCAAATCCTGTCTCAGGGAGACCCCCGCTGCTGCCACCCACACTCCAGAGCTGGGGTAAGGGGGGGCCCAATATGCTGAGCCTTCACCCCTCTGCCAGATGCAGGGCCAGGGCTGGATGGATGGGAGTTGTCCCCCCTCCATGACCAGCTCTTCAGGTGGGAGATGGCTCAGATCTCACTGTGGGGTGGTGGAGTGTGGTACCGAGTGAACCCCAAGGATATGCATTAGGGGAGTTGGCACTGCCCCTCATAATGGCACTGTGAACCTGCCAGTGATGCCCACCCCAGAAACAACCTTGCCGTAGACTCTCCCTGAGGGCAGATGTCCAGGGGTGGGTGGAGATCTCAGAGCTGCCAGAGTGTCTCTTCTTCCCTGAGAAGGATATTAAAGGCTGTGGAGAAAGCAGGCTCAAGAAGGGGAGGGGGGTGTCACAGTGCCCCCTCCCCTCTTCTCTGTGGGGTTGTGACACAGAGAGGAGGTGGTTGTGGGCACCTGTGCTGCTATTTGATTAAAGGCTTTTCTCAACCCAGAGAGACTAGTTTGGGGATGGGTTTGCAGAATGTAGCTGTTTCAAGCCTGCCCCCTCATCGGAAAGCCGATCACTTAATGCACAGCGCTGTCTCCAAGTGCTTTGGATGTGAAGGGCTAATCTGGCAGGGAGGAAGGAGAATTCCAGCCCAGTAGCCTGTCAGTTATTTTCCTTTTCGCTGTCCACAGTAATCAGGACGATTACCAACTGGTTCGGAAACTCGGCAGGGGAAAATACAGCGAAGTCTTTGAGGCCATAAACATTACCAACAACGAGAGAGTGGTTGTGAAAATCCTCAAGGTGAGTGTCCAGTTGATGATCGTTAGTCTTTTTCGAGCTGGAAACGTGGAGGAAAGGGGACATCTTGCTAGGTTTATCGGGGGCCTGGGGAGGTCTTGGGAGACTCATTCAGTGTCTCATAAATTTGGGTTTCAGCCCTGCCCTCTCTGATGTTGGGGTGCTGGATTACATCTCTGGAAACACATTTTCAACTTGTGTCCTGTAGTGATGTTTTGATCTTTCTCCCCTCCCACCCTGGGTAGTAGGAGTCATGGGGTGCTTGTCAGATTGAAACTGTGAGCTCTTTGGGACAGGAATGCTGTGCGTCCTGATGTTTGAATGGAACTGGATGTGCTGTCTGAACTTAGTAAATAATATCTGGCAATGTTTGTCTAAAATGGCTTGTGAACCGTCCTGTCAACAGTAATGTGAAGCCTTGAGGGGGGAATCCTTCCATTAACCTTTAAATGATTGACATTTAACTGTGACAGAGCCAGGCTCTGTAGATTTTGGGAAAGCAAACTAAATCTTGGACTTGGGACTCTAGAAAGTATATTGGATGGCAAATTCCTGGCTATTTAATGTTAGGAGTAAACATAATTGAAAATCAAGGCAAAGGATGGAACTTGTTTACCATCGCTCACTGCATGGTATGTTCTGATATGTTAACAGCTCCATGATAGTGTCACATTAAAGACACAACTACAGAGGTAGCTATTAAAATCCTAATGGTTTGGTACAGCCAAGTGCTCCATGCTGGCATGTGGGGAGCGCAGTTTCTGGTATCACTGCTGCCTGCGAGCACTGGAAGCAGCATGCTCAGCCTATGAAAGGAGTGATCACTGCATTATTTAGCAGCAGACCATTCAGCTGATTAAGGAAGGATATTTAAAGGGGAGAGAAATAAGAGATTGGTGAATTAACAGAATGCTTTGGCTTTGCCATAGTCCACCATCTTCTTGCTTTTCCCCCAATGTACAGAAGCCTGTTTCCAACACTCGAAATGCTGAGAACTCAGACATGCGTCAGACCTCAGTGCTACAGTTCGGGTAGGCTGGCTATACTTAGGAAGTGGCCCCTCAGCCGCTGTGGCTAGTAGCTAACTGCCATGTATACATGCTGCTCTGCTGAAAAGGGCCATGCATCTGTCAGCCTGTGAACTGGCTACTGGGTGTGACCAAGTTTGATCTGACAAATTCCCTGGGTAGCCCAGGCCAGCCAGCATTGGCTCTGCTCCTTTCCTTTCTCCTTCAGGACCAGGTGGGCCGCTCATCCAGGGCCTCTGATTCCTCGACCTCGTCTCCCCGCTCAACGTGTTCTGCCATGGATCTTGTTCTGCCTGGCAACAGTTGGTGGGTAGGGCACGACTTCCCAGCTGTTTCTGAGAAGTTAGCTATCTCAACAGCTTAACTAGGGTTCAGAATTAAGGTGGCAAAGTGATCTGAATCTTCAGTGAGAGTCCCCACACCAAACAGTTGGCTGGTTGGACTGTATATTCATATGTAGAAGTGAGGCTTGCATGTTGTAACTGAATTTTTTTGGTTTACTGTTCAGGCCTGTCCCTCCTTTGGGTGCTGCTGCCATGGTCTCAGCATTTGTTTGTCACTCTGGGGGCAGAAAAGTCAGCATTTAAAGAGAGAATATTAAAAGATAGCCAGAGTATAATTGTTATATGGAGAGATGTCTCTTGACTAAGCACAGGAAACCGTAGGCTTCTGTTTACCACCAGTCCGGCTAATCCACCCTACGACTTTGGTGGTGGACCTTCCATGCAGATCCAGTGCCAGGAGAACCCATGTATTACCATATGCAAATAGGTGACAGTGAGCCACTGTTGCCAGGAAAGGATCTTCTGAAATCTTCCTGTCTTTCTTCCTCCCCCTTCCTGCCCAAAGGGCCTGCAGTGGGATGATATCTTCTTCCTGTTGTAGATTGGATCCATGTCCATTTTGGGAGCCTGTCAGCATCACTTGTGAGTCAGTTGGAGAGGCCATTTGAGCAAGGCAAGGCGTTCCCTCTCCCCAGGGTCTGTGTGTGCTGCTACAGTAATACACCTAGTGTCTACTGGGCCTGGAAGTGAGATTGAACTGTCAGTGTGTTGTGCTGCTGTTAGGCCTCAGAAGATGGCCTTAGCCATTCTTCTCCCATAGCCTCTGTGTGTAAACAGCATTCCTGGAGTCACACTGTGAAAGCAGAAAGTGCAGGAAGATAAAGATGAGCTTTCTTCAGAGTGGAAACTGGATCAGTACAAGGCAACTTTCAGATTGCCACCTTGTGTGTGTGATGCAAAATCCTAGCACGTGTAGATAATGTCACAATCTGATCTACCTGGATTACTTAGTTTCCTGTCACTACATCTGTAATAATTAAGCCTATTTGTGTATTCTTGAGTTTTAGTAAATAGGACGCATCTTTCTGGCCCTCTGAATTCAGCCTCTAATCTGTGAAAGGAAACATTAAACCAGAATGTAACAAGTTGTGCATGTGGCTTAAAAAAAATCACTTGCTGATGGATAAACCTTTTTAGCATCTTAATTTTTTGTAACATTTCCTGAAGTGCTGAGCTGTTTGTATGGATTGCTGTACTTTCTAATGACATAATCACCTAGTATTTTTCTACAGGACCCATGCCTCATTCAGTGTGCAAGTTGACACAGTGCTTAGTGAACTAGACAGGTGTTCAATATTTTTACTCTCACTGTTCAATACAGCCCCGTGTCTTATCTGCTACACACTGCACTGAATAAAGGATATGTTTATAGGCTTTTCTGTGGCTCTCATCACCATAATGTCTGAGTTCCTGACCTCACCCTTGTGATATCAGGAAGTTTTATCATGATTTCTCAGATGCAAAACTGAGCCACAGAGGGGATGGGGTGGGGTGAGAGAGAGACTTGTCAGAAGTGGCACAGAAAGTCTGTGAAAGAGGCAAGTCCCAGTCCTCTGCCTTAGCCGTTCTTCTCCCATAGCCTCTTGCCTCATTTGCTACATACCATACAGCTTTTACGGTGAATGAGGGCAGGATGCTGTGGGCTCCAGCTTTACTTCAGGACACACCATACAACTATGTGGTGAATAAGGCAGGATGCTCGGGACCGTATACCATTTCACTACAAAACCTTGCCTCATTCACTGTGAGCAGGTCATTGGGTATTGTCGTAATGCACCTGCACAAGATTGTGCAGGCAACCGTAACTTTGTCACTTCCTGACTTTTGAATGCTTCACTTGCCAACCTTAATACTCTTTTAATGTGACATTTTTGTATGAAACGTCCTAAGTGTGTGAGGTTTTTTTAAAGCAAACAAAGAAAGCGAGTTCCTCCAGATCCCACTGTAGCTAGACAACAATGACATGCTCTGTTGTGCACATATGTACAGTCAGTGAGGCAGGGACCCTTGCCTTGTCCCCTACGCACTTTCAGAGATCACATTCCACAGCAATCAGCTGTTAACAGTGAGGTCCATTTGCTTGGCCTTTGCACTCTTCCTGCCCTAAGCAGGCACCACCTAGGAAGCAGTATGGAATATTCTTTGGCTGGTGTACCTAGCTCTCTGCCAGCTTAGGGTGTGCGTAAGGCATGTCCTTCAGCTTAGGGGGGTACGGTCAGGGTGCCGCTGCTCCGGTGATCCCCATCTGGTGTAACTGCCTCAGGGTGGGGATTAGCAACTGAAGTTAGAACAGCCTCAGGGATGCTCTGTTATGCAAAGGGCCAAACCAATCTGAGGATCAAGAGATGTGCAAAGATGGCATATGGCCACTGTTGCCTCCCACTCAGGTCCTATCCCAAGAACAGCTCATCTGGACCAAGGGTTGAGCCCTGAAATTCTGCTGCCCAGTCAAAGGAATACCAGGGCATCATCTAGTCAGTGACAGTCCCCGTTAAGTTTTATGTAATGTGCATACATATTATCAATGGAATAGCGGAGTTATCTAACCTAATCCAGTGCAGATGTCCAAAGTCTGGTTTGTTTTTGTTTTTTTTAAACATCATAACTCAAACCCAGTCAAACTGGATTTCCACTGGACCAGGGAAAGGCCCATCTACAATTTAGGTGCTGTACACCTGTCAAATTTCAGTTTTCCATCACCTTCTGCTGAGGTGCTAAAGCTATTTTTAAAAAAACCCCAAACTTGGCTGCAATCATGTTTTCTTAAGGGGGGAAAAATGACACTTTTTTCAATCCCTCTGTGGCTGAAAATGTCTCATCTGTTTTGGCTAAAACCTCAGGGGGCCCTTCTCTCTCCCCCCCCCCCCCCCCCCGCTTTTCTAAAGGTAAGAATAAGCATAGCAAATTGCAGCCCCAAAGATAAAACCTTCAGAAAGTTACAAATGAGTGAAAGAAGATGGGAATACTTGGGACCATTATAGTTGCCAGTGCACACCTATAGTGCCACTTCCTTGCTGATTTTCACAGCCTATGAGTTTGAGTTCTCTCTTCTGCCTGTTATCTCCAATACTGGTGTCTGCCCAAGGCAGTGACTATAGCATCTATATAGCCAGCTCTCTGTAGGATTTTTCCCACTTCTGTTCTCCCTAGATTTGTGTATTTTGTTCAGTGTGCTATGTGTTTACAGAGACACAAGGGAAAAGGTCCTCCCCTGAGGCGTTTACCATCTGAATAGGCAGCATCCACATGAAGGATAGGGATGGGCTGCAATAAAAAGCAGAGGGATCGAGTGATGAAGTGTAAGGGCTTGTGTTTCTAGTGAGAATGGAATTGTTCTCTCGCTCGTTTTGGTGCTTTCAACCCTGGAGCTGCTGCATTAGCTCGTAGGCCTAATTGCAATGTGACAGTTTGGTCCCTTCCCCCCCATCAGAGTTACTGAGGGGGGGGGGAGAAGGGGAGCCTAGCCAAAGCTATGTCTAAGCAGCGGTTTTGATGAGCGGGCACTACAGACTACTGTACAGTAATATATTTTATCATATCAATGTAATATCCTCTCAGTTGGGCGAAAACCTCCTTATCCGTCTTGTTTTATTAGATTCTGTGAGAACCACTATATGGTTTTCTTTGAAGGCTAGAGTCTTTATTAGCCTTTTTGAAGAAACTAACTTTAAGATACTTAAATGACTTCCATATCGGTGTGAAAAAGAGAGCCTGGAGTAGGATCAGGTATGTCACTGGTTCCTCATGGCTGCAGCTTTTGACTCAGTCACCATCTCCATCCTAAAAACTGAGCGTGCACCGAAGTTCTGTGCCTTCCCCTCTACTCTTTCAGTTGCGGCGTGAAGAAACGCGTCCTTTCTCTTGGCCCAGATCATCTGCCTGTTGCATATCCCACAGCACTCGTTTAAATGCGTCACTGATGTTTAGCTAAAACACCCAGAGAAACTATGAAATATACAGGTGGGGGAGCAATCTTTGCTGTTAGCCTTGTGCGGTTTAAAGCTTATTCTGTTGCCAGAGTCCTATTGTTGAGTGGCATTGTGGTTGATTAAAATTGTGTACTTGATTGAGTGACATCTTTCTATTACCACTTTAAGTTGCACCAAACTGCTACTGATTTATCGCCCAACACGATCAGTTGGTTAGTTACGAACTAGGAGAGTGTTCATGGCCGGGCGTTTGCAAAGTGGGTTTGTAATTAGTCTGTTCACACTGGCATTGGGCAGAACCTTGGTAAATAAGTTCTGTTAGGCTGGGCCAGCGCGGAGGATCCGGGGTTGGGTCCTGAATATCTCAAGTGCGGCAGTCTTAAAGTGTCCTGGGTGGAGCCCTGTCCATCCATCCTCCAGCTGAAAGGATGACTGCTACCGGTATGCAATTTTAGAGGGTGGGAGAGGAGAATTATAAAGGCAAAAACAATTTAGCATTTTCAAATGCTTTCCCCTCCCCCCCGTGCTGCTCTTGAGAGTTTACAAAAAAGTTAAAATTTCCTTTTAAAGGATATTTTGCAAGACGGTGAAAGCACAAATTGTTGTTAAAACAAAGGGTCATTTTCACAACTGCTTTAAATCTGTATTACTTGGTTTTCCAGCTAACATTTGCTAATGACAAAATAAATTCAGCTGTCCTGAAGCCAGTTTCCCTATTGAGCAATCAATGTTGTGCTTAGTAGGTTGGTTATAATAACCCCTTGGTAACAATTGCTAGCTATAAAGAGGCCTTGAGTACAATCTACCTATTGAACATTGTCATACGGATGCTAGGCAAGTTCTTCTGCGGTTGGACTCTGTAACACCAAGATTTGCATACTGATTGATTGGAATCATTACAGCATCTGCCGATAGGATTTGGTGAACAAAGAATAGTCCATTTTTTTAAAGGTTGAAAATATTAGTTTGCCTGATGAATGTTGTCATTTCCTGCCTTGGGTGATTAAAGTTGCATGCAATCGCAAATCTGTGTTACAATGAGGCTTTAATTGCATGCCCAGGATATTTCTCCTAAACAGTATTCTCTACAGTTCTAGTTACACAGGCTGCAGCATATGTATTTTTCATTCTCATGTATTTACACTGTCTTTGTCATAATCTGGCTTCCTACATGTAACCTTGTCTCTAAGGTTTCAGAGTGGTAGCCGTGTTAGTCTAGATCGGCAAAAACAACGAGGAGTCCTTGTGGCACCTTAGACGTTAATTAATAAATAAATTAGGGTATGTCTACACTACCCGCCGGATTGGCGGGCAGCGATTGGTCCAGCAGGGGTCGATTTATCACGTCTAGTGTAGATGCGATAAATCGATCCCTGAGCGCTCTCCCGTCGACTCCTGTACTCCCCTCCACGAGAGGCGCAGGCAGAGTCGACAGGGGAGCAGCAGCAGTCGACTCACCGCGGTGAAGACACCACGGTAAGTCGATCTAAGTACGTCGACTTCAGCTACATTATTCACGTAGTTGAAGTTGCGTAACTTATGTAGACCAGGCCTCAGTCTCTAAGGTGCCACAAGGACTCCTCGTTCTTGTCTCTAAGGTATATAAATGTGGTCAGCAGACATGCACTGCACATCGTGTTTTCAGTCCTTAATGCCTCTCTGTGTAGATGCAGTTTGGGAGAGGAGGCAGTTATCTACAAAAGTGAGGCCTTATTTACGCTAGAAGGTTGTCCTGCATTAACTATACTGATGTCACTAAAGTAGCACAAACGCAACACCCCAGCATGGACACACTTACATTGGTATAAAGATGCTTTATATTGATAATAAGTATTCCTGTACAAGAGGAAGAATAACTATCACAATCTAAGGCACCTTTATACTGGTATAACTAGGGCTTTTGCCAGTATAGCCATTTCAGTTAAAAAAATAGAAAGAAAGAGAATGGGGGGAAAAATCACATCTCTACCTAGAACAGTTATACTACTATTAAAGTTGGAAGTGTAGCCCAGCGTTAGCTGTAAAGTGAGGTGCCCTTCTGCATATACAAGGGAACGTCCAGTATTATGTGCCGTTTGTGTACTCTTCAGCTAAGGGGCTGAAATGGGCTTTGTTCGGCATTATGAGGCTAGTACCATAGTAGTAAAAGAGGGTATGCAGATATTTAAGGCTGTAGGAGAAAACTGTATGATGTATATGAGAGTGTGACCATAATGCACGTGTACAAGGGGGTGTATTGCATGTAGTTTTGAAAGGGTCCTAACTCAATCAAGTTGAAACCAGTTATTGCTAGAGCTCTCCAAACGATTTCTTTTTAATGACAAAGATAACCCTGTCAGATTTCAACGTCTACCTGCTGGCATTTCAGCTACAAAGGTTTTAGTCACTTTCTTTGATTTGAAAAGTGGCCGAACAGCGTTTGCTCACATTTTGAAAAGAAGAGAAACCACTTTCAGCCAGAGACCAAGCCTGGAGATTTTCATGACAAAAGGCAAAATGTTGAGACATGTAGGAGTGATTGAAAAGTGGGTTAGAATAGAAACCTTTCTTCATCATGAACTAGAGTGGTCATTGCTGCTATAATGAAGAATCTTAATAAAAGGTTCAGGATGGAGGAACCACCGCACCTCTGCCTACGCTGGTGCTAAGGACCTCGGAGTTAATACATGTAAGGGGTAAGTGGGTTTTACACCTCACCCTGTTAGACTAGGACATAAAATACAGACGTTAACTGTCTGACATCACTTTGAGAGTGAGACAGGGAGGGTGAAATAATATCTTTTTTTGGATCAACTTCTGTTAGTGTGCGAGACAAGCTTTTGAGGTGAAGAAGAGCTCTATGTAGCTCGAAAGCTCATCTCTCTCACCAAGAGAAGTTGGTCCAATCAAAGAGATTACCTCCCCCACCTTGTGTCTCTAATATCGTGGGACCAACACAACTACAAACGCACTGCAAACGATATCATTTTTGTCCTTTTGACAAGTTAAGGATGCCTCTTCAGCTTCCTGGCTGGGCCTAGATATTGAAGTGTATGTGACAGAGCAATTCGTGCATAGTTCTGAGACTACAGTACAGTAACTGGATTTATGTCCCTTTAATTCCATCTTGGCCTTTAGGTGATAATCAAACCACAGGAACAAAGCTAGAAGGTTTACTGTCCATTCTGATATGGACAGAATTATAGTCCCATAATGAAACCTCTTCCTGCTGGGTCCATGACACACACAGGTGACTACTCCCTTCCCCTGCTGCTGCAGATGTTCCAGTTCTCATTGTTACCTGTGTGACTCTTACTCATTGTCATCTCTCCATTGGACACTGGAGAGTGGTGACAGTCCGTGGCACCGATTGACTCTTGTAACTGATGGGCACGATGCAATTTTATACGGTTGTATTATATCTTGTGCTGCAATTCATGTGTTATGGGAGCCTCAGTAACTGTTATCTGCGAGGGTTTGCTTAATTGTTTCCATAGTAAACCCATGTTTTCAGTAGTTCATAACTTTCTGCAACTTTCACCTTTGAGTTGAAAATTTCTAACCTTGGTGTCTGTTGGAAGATGACTTGTTTTGGAAAGTTTGAGTCAAAATGGTTCAGCCGTGTTTGACAGCATATGAGAGAGGAGATACTTGCTCCATTATATAAATAAATACAGTTGTAATGCTTTCAGAACAGCTCTAAAGCTAAAATGGTTGGAGAGGGAAAACAAAACCTAATCTGGCAGAGAACTAGCCCTTATTGAGGGGTAGTGGCTTTGGAGAATTCTGGTGAAAATGGGGTTTGTTTTGATTTGACCGACTTTTGAGATCTGACTCTCTCTTTGTGTACATGCAGTAAAGATGGAATGATATTTTAACTCTTTGAAGGTAGGCTATGCAGCACGCCTGTATCTAAAATTTAATTACATACTGCAAAATTTACTGCAGGTTCACACTGAACAAAAGGGCTACATAAAATCCCTTGCCTCGTTCAATGCACATCTTGCAAACCTGACCAGATCCTCCTAAGGTGTTCAGGACACAGTCACACAACGAGAACACTATTTGTCTAGTTACTGTCTGGAATTTTATCTTTCCAAAAGCCTAAAATGACTTAATTTGAGATTGTGACTAACTGTATAGTAGTGTTTATTCACAAGGAGGTAGAGTTAAGGTGGTATGTGCAACTTAACTTTCTTTTCCTGATTTGTGGGTGCTTAACAGTCCTACTTTAATGTTTTCTTAATGTAGATTTTAAATATAACCGGTTTAATGGGAGTCTGTTAACTGAAACTTCATTTTTTTCCTTTGGCTTTCTTGCTTTTTGAGCAGTCTGTTTACTGAGAATTCGTTGGTTTGTGTTTATGATATGCTCTCTCTTATAGGCGGGATCTGACGCGGGGGTTAGTGCTCATACCTGTGACTAAGGGGTTTTTCTGACTATTTTGTTTTCAAATTGAAAGCACTTAGAGACTTTAAAAGCCTCTCAGGGATCTTTAACTTTCAGTGCTTCAGGAGGCAGCCAGAATGAAAAAGGAAAGTTTTTCAATTCAGTGTTACAATGGTGGGTCTCTAAAGTTTCTCATTCTACAAACTGGGAGGGAGCGATATGTGAGCAGGAGAGAGTGCTTTTCAGGAACTGAAATCCCTTCTCAGTACCTCACTGTGGTTCTCTCTAGCTCCGACTGCAGATCACTCCTGGCCCAGGAACCATTGTTTATAGCCATTGTCTTAAAATCTTACTTGCTGTGCTGCTCTTTCCTCCAAGCAGGGGCAGGAATAGAGAGTCAACAACTGTAACTCCCCTTATGCTGAGTTATGTAAATTATCTCGTTATATGGAAATGGGCAGTTGATCAGTCTGGGTGGGGAAAAAAAAAAAAAACCTTTTAATTTGAGAAGAACCCTCCTTCAGAAAGTTTGCTCCCAAAAAGAGGTTTTTGGAGTGTGTATGTTTGAAGACAAGTTTACAACAGTTCAACATATCCTTACAATTTTTTTTTAAAGTGTGTATAAAAGCAATAACTTGTCAACAGGTGCAGTTTTACTGGGTGTTCACATTCCCTGGGGTAGTTGAATGACTAAATGGTGTGTAATTATACACTTAAATGTCTAAACTGCTTCATAAATGTTGATAACTGGAATTTCAGCAAATTTAAGTAACTGAAGAATGACTCAAGATAGGTTACTTCCAGAAGAAATAAGAACTGCACAGCAATGGAACTAAAAAATCATGTGTGTTAAACCAGTAAACACAGGCTGTGGTACATCATCTGCCATATTTGTCATGATAATAAATGCAATAATGCATAACAACTAACTGTAACCTTTTTCCGTGTTGGGTGGTTTTCAAGTGCTTTTAAACTTGGTGATGACCACAGTATGGGTAGCTGGTTTTGTCTGTAAAGTGCTCTGCCATTGCATGCAACGGAAAAGTAACCCATCCTGACAAGAGGGAATATACTGTTTGAGACGCCTGTCTGCCCTGTATCGGCCCTTTCTGAAAACTGCCACCGCCTTGTGGCTAGGAGTGTTCTCATTCGCCCTCCCCCACGAGGCGGGAAGTAGTTCAGTCCAGTATAAATCACTGGATGAGAACTGGTGGTATCTTCTGAAAGGGTCTCACTTCTAATCACTTTTGTGTATTTAAGCCAGTGAAGAAAAAGAAGATAAAACGAGAGGTTAAGATTCTGGAGAATCTGCGAGGTGGCACCAACATCATTAAGCTGATTGACACTGTCAAGGATCCAGTGGTAGGTATCAGTATGTCCTGAGGTATCTAGTGCTGGGCTTGTCTTGAGCTGTAATCTGTAGGGTAATTGATGGAAATACATGTTTCAAGTGCAAAACTCCTGTTTCTCGCTGGTTGTCTTGTCACCTTAGTTTTAATCTTGCTGTTTACATCTTCCTTCACTGAAGAGCCGTGTTGGGTTTTTAGGTTCTTTTGAGAATACTTTGGTTTGGATGATTTGGTAATCTTCCCTGTACCCCAAAATCCTTGATTCACTTTCGGTATCTAATGATGCCTCTTGGGGGCGGGGGGGGAAGCTTTGTGACTCCACACGCGCACGCACGCATGCATATGCCATCTCTGCGTCATGGCCACTTGTGGCTTAAACAATGGTAAGATTTGTCCAGGTGAATTGATAGCAGGTGCTCATCCTCCCACTTGGTTACATCTTGTTGTCTTCCTACCTAACAGCTTATTGCTTATTTCCTCTTCCTTACTTCCTAAATAATATTTCTCTTGTTTGGTCTGGTTTGTTATTTAGCTGCTATGTTTGCCCCTTTCCCAGGACGATTTCTTTGTTGGTTGGGGGATAAGGGAAGGGGTTGTTGGGCTGGGTCACATGACCTTCTAGTTTATTGACAACTACAAGAGAAAACGATTAGCAAGTTCTAAGTATTAGCAAGAGAATGATACAATTTCATTTACCAGCTCAGCTGTGAGGCGATACATTTCACCTTGCTGTGCACTAACATCTTATGCTATCTGTGATCAACCAGCTGGAGGGGAAAAGCATGGTGGGAAATGCCTAGCTGATGCTAGCTGTGTGGGTAATAAGCATTTGTTCCAGCACACTTTGGTAGCAGAGTGTTCCTACCCTGTTGTGTGGGGCACAACAGTGGGCAAAAGCTTGGGGCAGGAAAGTAAATGCAAGTGTGTTTTCTGTCAGTCAGAATTATGGGGCTCAGAAAGGGCAGAAGGTACTGCTCTTGCGGGAAGATGGCTAAACCATTCACCTTTCTCTCTTGCAGTCAAAGACCCCAGCTTTGGTGTTTGAGTACATCAATAATACAGATTTTAAGGTGAGTTTGTCTCTGTACCAAAGTGGGGGAGGTGGGAGGTCTCAAGGTCCTCTAAATTTGCCATACACCAGGTTTACTGGAGACCCTTTGAAAAGCCAAGTTGCTGTTGACAACAGTGGGGGAAATAATGGATTTGGTCTATACACCACCTTCCCTTGTAACTTCAGCCAACACAGATCGAGTACGGCTCTGAGAAATAAAACTCGAAACTGCCCAGCTGTCCCTCCTTGTGACTTTGAGGTGTGAGTTCCAAGGATACAGGAAAATGGGAGAGTTTATTGCATTTCCTAGTTACCCTCTCTCAACATAGCAACTGCTGCTGTGCTGTATTTTAAATCTAAGTTAATCCCTCTGCTATCATACTCTATTTATGGCAGGGCTGTTGATGGAGATGGTGGCATTGATTTGCATAGAAATTCTGCGGAGCTGGTGTGTAGAGTCGTGACTTAAGGTCTGAGAGTGAGTGTTCTCACTTGGAAAGATCATAGCCAAGGTGTGACATGGCCTATGTTGGAGGAGACGTAAAGCTTTTTTCCACACTGCTGTATATTTTCTTCCTTTGTGTTCGTTGGGGAGCTGAGTGGAATATTTCTCTTTCCTCTGGTGAACCTCTCTAAGTTGGTCCATCAGTGAGCATATTTGCTACTGTAACAGTTTCTGGATGGGGGAAATGAGCTAATCTGTGTAGTTAGTAACTTTCTGAAGTAGGTGTGGTTATCCCTCCTTGCTCCAGGTTATCCCGCCTTGTATTATAAGTTATTAACTCTGCGAGATGGCCTTTTAGCAAGTCATTCATAATTAATTCTAACAGCCGTCAGTTAGCACCCCACTGTCTCCGAGCCGTTTTCTTACTCCATATGTAGGAAAATACTGTCCTGTGATGTCGAATAACGTGACTGAGTGTGTGAACTGTTAGGAGATGCTCGCTTCTTAGGATTTAGGCCTCAAAGTACTCAAGAAATGTACAAGGAATGTCACTAGGCTGTTGCCGGTACAACTTGCTATTACGGAGAGGAGCAGAACTTGGTCCTTCACTCCCCGGTCAGCAGATTTTTAAAGGTATTTAGGTGCCTAAGATACAGATAGGCACCTAATGAGCTCTCATTTAAATCAATGGGATTTAAGCACCTAGGCACCTCTGTATCTTTAGGGGCTTCGACACCTTTGGTCCCAAGGTTATTACATTGCATCCCTTTGCTCTCTAGTGAATTTCTCTGCTCTCCAGGATGGTCCCAAAAGAGTTCAAATTCCAGGCATCTCAGAGATGGAGTTGCTAGAATATGGGGAAAAGGAGGAGAGGAAGTAAAAAGAAGAAACCCCCTGAGTTCAGAGCTTAGAGAATAAGTGTTCCCTGTGTTCCACACACAGCATTGCAAACCTATGGGTTACCAAGAAGGTTAATACCCAGCCTTGGGAACTCTTTCCCTCAAGATGGGGCTACTATCAACTTTGGCCTCAGTCACTGAAAACTTGCAGGAGGCAGTGTAGTGAGTCAAGTGCTACTGTAATGTGCTGACCACAGCCAGTGCACGTAGTTAATCTGGCTGCAGCATTTTGGACATTATTTACGCTGTGTAGGGATTTAGCAGAGAGACCAGAATATAGTAATGTGCAAGAGCATCTGTCCTGCGAGTGTTTGAGGGGGAGTGAGCATTGCCCCATTAAAGTAAATGGCAACAAGGGCAGTGTTATGCAGCAACCTTTCTGGGCTAATTAAAATGACCTTGATTTGTCTGGGTTTAATTTGAATCAGCTGGATTGTGCAAACAGTGTGTACTGTTCTGAACTATGGACTTCTGTACACACCAAGCATGCTGCCTTTAGGCATTTGGCCCCCGGGACATAGCCATTTCGGTGGATGGCTGAAAATCTTTTGAAGTACTCATTACACTTCATTTACACTTTTTAACAAACAGCATGAGATAAAGCCAAGCCCTAGGGTAGCAAATCAAATTGTTTTGAACAAGGATCCCTTCTTGCTATCCTGAAAAGCCACGTGTGCCTAATAATGTCTCTACACAAAAATCCAAAGCAGGGCATATTTCCAAGTCAGTGATTTGATTCTCACTTCCCCATCTGGTATAGCATGGGGGGAGATATTAGATTTAACAACTCGAGACAAACACACATCAGGGATGGTCTAGATAATACTTAGGTCTTGCCTTGAGTGCAGGGCACTGGACTAGATGACCTCTTGAGATCCCTTCCAGTTCTATGATTCTATGAAAACCTACCCAGTTCTTACCAGATAATGCTGTCTCCTAAATACTGTTCTAAACATGAAGATATCTGGGTATTATGGTCAGAGGATACAGTAACAGGGGAGTTAAATGATCTCTCCTGATGGTTTGGTATGGATTGTGTGCCACATTCCTAGCAAACTGTCATTCCCACCAAGAACAGGAATAGTTGCTTGCTTTATTTTCCCCAGTGATTGCAAGCTAAGTTGTGCATTGTTACCCATGTTGTTCATATCTGAACAGGACGTCAGAAGTTGCATTGCTGAGTTGTAGCCATTGCATCAGAAGAAATTAAATGGTTTTAAAATGAATCATTACAAAGTAAATATAAAAGCCTGAGTCTTGAGGTTCATCAAGACGCAAATATGAGTTCAAGTTTTAAAGATTCTTTATTTTACTGTCTGACTTCTGCTGATTGATATGAGACAGAACTGGAAAACTTTGCTTGAAACTGAAAATATGAAAATCCTGTCTACATCATGAGACATTCAGCCTGACTAGGAAAGAGTAGTAGATTTATAGCTTAAACCTCCGTAGCCTTGTTTAGGACCTGCATTTTTTGAGTTTTCAGGTTCATGTATTTACATGCACAGATGACTGAATGCCTATCTAGCCAATGCACGTGCAAAAACGCACAAGAGGATCTCTCATTTTAAAATAAAGCCCCAGCGTCTCTTTCTCTCTATTAAGACAGGAGCGACGTGCTTGGAGGGCTGAGTGAAAACCGGTCCAATAATCCTCATGTCAGTTCTCACTGGCTCTCCTTGAACCCTATTAATAAGATGTCTGGAGACTTAAACTGGAAGCTTTCCAACTTGTTTCAGTTTTTTCCTTCTTTCTTTCAGTGCTCCATGTTTCTAATTCAAGTGATAGGGAATTGTCCTCTTACTCATTTTGGTGGCGTTGGTCCATATGCTAAATGCTTGAACTTGTGATCACTATAATTACTTGTACAGCCAATGGCGGTGTGACAACCTTGTGTGTGTGTGTGTGTGTGTCTCAGAAAAAATTGTCAGAGCATGAGCGGAGGGTTCTCAAGCTGGTTCCAAGTGACTGTTTTGACTATGATGGGCCACTTGCCAGATACTTGACAGTATTACATTTTTATCTTTCTCTCGCTCTCATTTGCAATATCCTCTTTGAAGCTAGAAAATGTCCTTATTGATCTTCTTTTCTGGCAAATGCTTTCCCTTGTGCTTTCAACAAAATTACATTTTTGCTTAATGTTAATTGCTTGTTACGCTACTTGGTTAATGTCACTTTCTTTGGAGTACAAGCATTGCCAGTGGTATCTGCATAACCCTGAGAATAGTGCTGCTTGGACTGCCTTAGCTGCCTTATGGTCTGTCTTTGCAAGAGTGGAGCCTAAAACATTGTAGGTCCGACCTAAAGAAAAGGAGTTCCCAGATTAGGGACTCTCAAACTTTAGAATCAAAGGAATTTAAATATTTTAAAATATTTGGATTCTGTGGTGATAGGTGGCCCTAGAAATACCTTAAGTAGATGAATACCTTACCTTTTAAATTGGTCAAATTATAATCTTAAACTGCTTAATTGTATATCTACGGGCTTGATGAGCCAGAGTTTGAAAAATCATTCTTAAATTATTTTCTCACGTGAAACAGAATGTCTCTACTTGAGTCTTAATGAGTGACCAACATTTCTCTTAACCATGAGTATAAACAAAATTTATCTTTGAGGTCACAAGCTACCCACAAATGATTGCCTTAAATTGTTACTTCAGACAAAATGAAAGTCAGGCAAATGGTCATTAGGTAGAGGCACAAAGTGCCCATTGTCTTTCTGTTTCCAACTGGAAGTTAAAACAGCTGACATGTCTCCATGCTCCCAAACCTTGGGCGGCTCTATGTATTTTGCCGTCCCAAGCACGGCAGTCAGGCGGCTTTCAGCGGCACACCTGCAGGAGGTCCGCTGGTATCGCGGAGTCAGCGGCATGCCTGTAGGAGGTCTGCCAGTCCCGTGCCTTCGGTGTACCCACTGCTGAATTGCCGCCGAAACTGCAGGACTAGTGGACCTACCGCAGGCATGCTGCCGAAGGCAGCCTGACTGCCGCCCTCACGGCGACCGGCAGGCCGCCCCCCACGGCTTGCCGCCCGAGGCACGTGCTTGCTGTGCTGGTGCCTGGCGCTGCCCCTGTCCCAAACGCCTACTTTCTCCCCCAACAACCTTCAAATGATGCATATTTGCATAGTACCAGAAATGTGTGGTATTCGTAGGTCTGCAAGATAATGGCTCCTGCCTCGAAGAGAAAGATGGAGTCTCTTTCGAGCAGCACTGCACAGGTTGTGCTATCTTATTTTTAGCAGCTCCCACTTTGAAAGGCAGGAGTAGAGTAGACAGGCTGTTTAGAAGAGATGTTTGAGAGAAAGAAATGGCAGAGGTGCACAGCAGATCAGGAAGGGAGGTCCAGGCTGTATGGGGCAGAGTAGAAGAAAGTGAAGGAGCTTTATCCAGATAACTTTTGGAGCAATTGGATTACATCTCTACCCAGGATGGAGGAGATCATAGAATATGAGGATGGGATAGCTGGTCCGTCCTCTTTCTCTGTGTATTGGGTGATGCAGGCAGGCTGCTAGGAGTCCAGTGTCCTGGGATTCCCTTTAGTTCTATTTTTCACCTCTTGAGTGACCGCTTCCCTGCATCTTCCCACCCAAACTTCTGCATATTGAGGATAAATATACTTTCCCACTACATTTGCAACACATTCATGGGATATAAAGGCATGAAATAAAACTGTTTCTTAGCTTAGCTATAAACACCGGCAGCCAACAGGCAAATGGTTTTCAAGTGATCCCATTTGAATGCTTTACACCTCCAAGCAGCACCCCTTAAATGCAGTACTATGTTGAAAAGTCATAAAAAGAACAGTGCCTTGTTCCCGAAATCTGTGCCCCCTGTGTAGGCAGGCAGACTAGCTCACTGTAGTGAGAAAAAGTGTTTACTGGTTAATTCCTCTTAACCCTGCTGGTTCCTTCTTGGGCATCAATAGAATTGTTCAACGGCAATCAATTCCATCTGTACAAACCCACTGAAAGCCCTTGAGGGCTGTACAGGTGCCTCTGAAGGCCTGATTGGCCTGTGGAGCCTTTGTTGCTGGTGCTGATGCACAAGAAGGAAAGAGACCAGTTTGACTGGCAGAGCAGAGCCCAGGTTCAGTTTGATTGGGCTGGCAGTTAACCGAGCCGATGTTAACAGAAATCATCGAGATACAGAGCCTCACAGTGATGTTTGTCACCCTTCAGACTAAAACCACACTGAGAACAGAGCGCGAGAACGGAACTCTGGTGAGAACTTGGTGATGAAGGGACCTGCCAGGGCTCTGTAAATAGCTTAACTAAAGAGAGTCTGGAACCCTGCTGGAAGGATGTTCATTTTATTTCTCTCTCTGTGGACTGAGATTTCCCAAAGCTATGTTCTTATTGGTGCACCATGCTGTGGAGACCTTGGCTCTGGCTTTAAAAGGCCCCGTGCTGAGCAGGTTAAAAGGGTGGTAGAAACAATCAGTGGGCGTAAAATGGTACAAGGCAGCTAGAGAGGAAGGCTCAGGAAGAGAGTTTTAAAATGCCCCATTCCACCCTTGTGCCAAGCCGTCCATTCAGCAGTAGCGTGAGCACCTCCAGCAACTTCTCTGACTTTCTCTTGTGAAAACGTAGGGAACTGTTCTGTATTTCATATTCCGTTTGTACAAGGAAGTGTGTTGAAAGAGGCTGTTGGGCAACAAACTTCAGCTGAAAAGGCAGCCTCGCTTGAGGGGAATGGTGCTGGGAGGGGATAATAGTTAGAATACCTTCGTCAGGCTCTTGGGAGAAGGCAGGCTGACATGGGACTAAGGAATGAGAGCACTTGGTTCTATCCCAGAGGTGGGCAAGCTACAGCCCGCGGGCCACATCTGGCCCACGGGACTGCCCTGCCCGCCCCTTGAGCTCCCGGCTGGGGAGGCTAGCCCCTGCCCCTCCCCTGCTGTCCCCTGCAGCCTCAGCTTGCTGTGCGGCCAGTGCTCTGGGCGGCGGGGCTGTGAGCTCCTGCCGGGCAGTGCAGTGGTGCAGCTGGCTCTGGCCGGGCGGCGCGGTTGCCAGTCCTGGCGCTCTGAATGGCATGGTAAGGGGGCAGGGAGCGGGGGGTTTGGATAAGGGGCAGAGGGTCCCAGGGGGCAGTCAGGGAGCAGGGGGCGGTTGGATAGGCATGGGAGTCCCGGGGGGGCCTGTCAGGGAGCAGGGGTATGGATAGGGGTTGGGGCAGTCAGGGGACAGGGAGCGGGGGGGTTGGCTAGAGAGTGGGGTCCTGGGGGGGCCGCTAGGGGCGGGGGATCGTGGGAAGGGGGGGTCGGGGCCAAGGAGCGGGGGGGTTGGGGATTCTGAGGGGGGCAGATAGGGGGCGGGGGCCAGGCTGTTTGGGGAGGCACAGGAGTTAGTTGCCTAAGTATTTTTGAGGATATGGGCCTCAGTCTCTCATTTTCCATCTGTAAAATGGGAACAGTAATCTGTCCCAGCTGTCTCAAATCTACAGAGGAAAGGTGCTATGTTCGTGAAAATGATTGTCTGTCCTTCGTGGAAAGATTAATTTCATAAACCCCCAAACTTTTCAAAATGGCTTGTTTGAAAACTAAAGAAATGTTCAGATGAAAGAGCTGTGCTCCACTAGCACTAATCTGTTCCAGGGCATGCATAAGAAGGCTGCTGGTGTGCTGGAGGAGAGCAGAAGGTTCTCCGGTGAGCCCCAGTAGCCAACAGACAGCCTGTTGTAGCTTATTGCTGTATCTTTGTCTCGTCCTTGCTGACTTGTGCCTGCTTCACCGAGTTGCGCTTGGATGTTAGGATCACCCTGGCTCATGAAAATCGAATTGAGTTTGCACCCCAAGAGGCACTAAACAGTTCCTGGGCTTGTAAATGTTCTTTGTACATTGCTGGATGAATAGGCAGCTTATTGGAGCAGGGATGGTGAAGGCTGGGCTGCTCAGGTGTGTTGCTGAGGGCGCCTTGGGCATAGGCGGTGACTTGTTTACATCACTCTTCAGCGTTTAACCGGACACCGCTCCAGAGCTGAAGAGAATTCAGGATCAGCTCTAGTTTCTTGGAATGTGAATTTCAAATCGCCACGGTGGGGTTTTCTTGAAACTACCAGGCAATGCCCTGAGCCAGCAGCTGGCTTTGAAGTTAATGAAATCAAACAATTTGACTGGGCTTTGAGGAGACGCTTGTTTATTAAAAAGGAAAAAAGGTTCAGTCCTGCTGTTTTCTATAAAACTCAATGTGCATGTCATGCTTCGCATAGCTGCTGCTTCCTAGCGCCATGCTGGGCCTCTTGGGAAGGAGGGAAGAGCTCACCCCATGGGGTAAGAGCAGTGAAACCGGGTCGGGCTGAGGAAGGTGCCGGTGATGGATATAAAGTGAAATGCTAAATCATGACCCAAGGGGAGGCTCACGCTGGGCGTGACTGGGTGACAAAGATATTAGTGGTATTGCTGATGAGTTGTGCTTTAAAGTGCACCCTGGGTCTTAAATGCTTCCCCTGCTGCTTTCCAGTAGCAGTGATTACTAATCCCAATAGGAGAGAGTGAGATTGCGTAGATCACTTACACTGCCAGTAATGGACTCAATACTGTGATCTCTTTCCCACCTTGCGATGAGGTCTCTGAACTACTTTTCCCTTCCATGTTACTCTCTCTGTCCCTTTGCAGCAGCTGTCACTCTAGCCTTCTTGATTAGTGTAGAGAGTCTCGATACGCAGCGGAAATGTGAACGCTAATATTCTCCTAAGCAGCTGCTGTCTGATGTTGCAGGGGATCATCCAGTCTAGGGGAAGCAAAGGGGCAATGACGGGTCTGTAGGATGCCGACATTCCCCACTGCCGAATCTGTGTCCTCATCTCCATGTCCATATCCTGTTAACCAACGTAACCCTACGCTGATACCTGGCACTCCCGTTGAGTTCAGGCCCTGGCTCCTGACGTTAGAAAAGGATGCAGAGCGTCTTCAGTACTTGAAGACGTGGGGGTTAGGAACTAAGAGGTGCAGTTTTAGACTAAAACAATCAAGATCTGAATATTTATTTTTTCCTTCTCTTTCTCTCCCACAATCTGTTTCAGCAACTGTACCAGATCCTGACAGACTTTGATATTCGGTTTTATATGTATGAGCTGCTCAAGGTGAGTGATGGTCATGAAGAGTCTGGGCTGGGGGAATGAAGGTCTCTGAGGCAATGGCAGAATTCCTGGAGCAGCCCTCTGGCAAATTGACTCTTCGGCTTGTTCCCTCTCTGGTAGTTGATGCAGAATTGTTGTCACATAACAGAGCCCATTTGGGAGGGTTGGCGTGAGAAGATCAAACCAACCAGCCTCCGTGGAGGAGAGAAGAATGTGGGAAGTTCAGAACTGAACTGGGGCTCTTTAGTTGTCTTTTATACTGTCGGTATCTGGTCTTTTTCCAGAAAGGAGTTCCCTATCAGTAGTGACTGTGTAGGTAAGTGGAGAGTAAAGCACCAGGGACAAAGCGCTGGAAGTGGGTGGGGTGAAGGGAGTAGCCAAGGTGAGCTAGGCATGGTTGGCATTATTCAAAGCCAGAGGGGGTGGATCACCAACCCTGTGTTGTCTTGATATCGCAGAACCTGAGCGCATGCCCAAGAGGGGCGTTTTCCTGAGCTTTTACAGAACTTGCTTTGGTAGCCCCAATTGTCCAGAGTCACCAGGGCAATTAGGGAGTTGGGTGGGAGGTAGGTGCTTCAAATCTTCCTTCCCCTGAATGAGCCTGTGGGTCAGAAACAAGCTGGCTGGTTAAATGCTTCGAAATCTTTCAAAGCCCCAAGTGTTTTCTGTCGGTGGGGCTGAGGCTTTAGACCCCCATGGCTCTGCTGGTATTTGACTTACATCTGTTAGGGTCACTAAGGCCCTTTGAGACCAGACTTAGAAACTTACAGTAAGGCATCTATTTGGCTGGTTCTTCTTTCAAATGACAGAGAGGGAAGAAAAGGGATGAATGCCCTCCTCAAGTGAGCAGTGTGTGCCCTTGTGCTCTTTTGGTTTCATTAGACTGCCCCACTCCTTCTCTGGAGAGGCTGGTGTACCACCACGTGGCAGGTTTTGAGATCTGCTGAACCGACTCTATGGAATCTCAAGCTTCAGTGTGAAGGAGCTAGCAGAGCACTTCAGTTCTCAAAGCTGTGCTCTGGGCACTATCGTGTTGAATCTCTGCCAAGGCAGCCGTTGTTGTCTGTCTTGGTTCCCAGCAGGGCAACTGGATGATTAAAACTGCCATTTCCAGGCCTTTTGGGCTGGCTTTGGGTCTGGAAGTGTCAGAGAAGACTGCCCGAGCCCTGGAGTGTCCACTCCAGGAGTCAGTGACTCAAGATGACCACTTGGGATAGATCTCCTAGCCAGCCCAAGCCTTGGCTACCCGTCCGTGTTCCCAGTCCTTTCAGGGAATGATTGTGTCTGTCTGGGAGGGAAATCTCCTTCTGATTGAATTCAAGGCATGCTGTGAAGCTCCAGACTCTTCTATTTTTATTGAAATGAGGGAGAGGAACAGGGCAGGTTAGACAAACGGCATAAGGAATTCAGCCTCACAAACACAGCGAAGGTAGAGAATGCGTTGGCCTCTTTTAGTGTCTTCCATGTGAGGATCTCCGAGCACTTGACAAACCTTGATAGATTTAGCTCCGCCATCTCTTAGAGGTAGAGAAGCTGCATACTCCTCACTTAATACACAGAGAACAGCTGCATAGAAACACAGCTAGTCCAGGGTCCTCAAGCTGAGAGTAGAACTCAGGTCTGTGCACTTTCTTCTGCTTGTGTTTCCTGCCTTGTTCTTTGAACCACGTCGTCATTCCTTCCCTAGTGTTCAAGTCATTATGCACCTTGCACCTGTGTGATCTTGGTTTAGAAATTATTGGTAGATCCAAGCAAATTCTGGAGGCTCAAAAGAAAAGCCATCCTCAAAGGCCCTAAATCATTGAGCAAATGGTAGAAATCGCTGCATTCCTGGGGAGTTCCTCTCCTGCCAGCAGTGACAGCGGAAATGACGGCCAGTCACTTGTGGTTGTGGACCTATCTCACTGGCTCTTGAGCTCTGAAGTACATGCTGGGAGCACAGATCCAGGAGTCGGGGGCCTTGTACAACAAATGAACCAAGTGTAGAATGGCAGCCTCATAGTCCTCTCGTTCTCTACCAGCAACGTGCCACTTCTGCCGCAACCAGGATAGTGAGCAAAACAAGGGTCCTGGTTGTTCGGAGTCCTTCAGGTTCTGTACTCTCTTCATTCGGGCACACCTACTTTATTGGCTGGAGAACCATGTGCTACATTGTGGACTTTTGTCTGTGTTTACTGGTTTGTCTAACATAAATGTATATTGTCTGTCTGCCAGGCCCTGGATTACTGTCACAGCATGGGGATCATGCACAGGGACGTCAAACCCCACAACGTCATGATAGACCACCAACAGAAAAAGGTACTGCTGCCATGGGGCCCAAAGTTATCGAGGTTTCAGGGCAGCTTGAAACTTTGCCACCACAGTGTCCATAGTCTAGGCTGCTGCTTTCTTATTCCCACCCCCAACCACTCTCTCTTCCCCGAGTGAGATCACTTGTACTCTACATGTGTTGGGGATTGTCTGTCTGAGCTAGCATACTTTGCTTCTGTAGAGCTCAGAGAAAAGGCAGCAGAAGTCAAGTGCTCTGACTTGGCCAGGATGGGGAGGGTATTGCTTCTAATTACTCCAATTCCTCTGGTTATTTGGGGAGTGGTTTCCAACCTTTGCTAAAAGAGAAGGGTTACTGCTACCGTCTGGAAAGCTTGGGGCAGGGGGGTATGAGAAATAGAGGGAGGGGGAGGGGCACAAGTGGGAGGACAGATGGGCAGAAGTTCCTCTGTTGGACAGTGTGATCATTACGATTGTTCGGATGTGACATCCTATCTTGTCTGAAGAGTACATGGATTTTATACACTGGGAACGTAAGCTTCTCCTGTCGTTGGATCCAGTGAAGTTATAGTCTCAAAACAGAGTTTTGCTTTCTTAGGGGACAGGTGATATTGGTGCGTGGGGGGTGTGTGGAATCTAGCAGTTCTCTAGCGTTTGGTTTGTTTTGTTTTTAAACCTGCTAAGTAGAAGACCCTTCCCGCAGTTAAATCCCCAAAAGCCAAGAGGCTCAGAGTAGAGGCTGTTGCTCCAGCCCTGGCTCATCTGTATTATGTGAGACCACAGCATTTTCAGAGCCCTCGAGTAACTTCACTCCACTGGCTTGAGCGCTGCATCCCCCTCTGAATTCTGTAGCTATTGTAGGTTTCAGATGACTTTTCTAAGTGGATGAAGTTAGTGGATAAGCTCCTTTCACCTGCAGTCACTAGACTGGCTTGATCTCCTAGATGAAAGCCTGTGGCTTATCTGCACTGGCCTGCCATGTGCAATACTGTGGCCTCTTTTTCCACATCTGGCCTGTGTCATTTTTGATGGACACTGGTCAATCCATGGGATAAAATACCTTAGTGGGTACTTGCCCATTGTGTCAGCAACCTGATGTCCAGCACTGGAGTGCCATCTTAACTTCATGGCTGCATGCGGCAGTGAACTGCTGATTATCCCCTTTCCCATTTGGGGTGGATGCTGCATATACCAAAGGGACAGTGGTATCTCAGGGTCTTTCCCTCCATCTGCCCAGTTCAAGTGATGCTTTGGAGTCCTCCCACATGCATATTTCTCCTGAGCTGCTAAGCCACCGTTCCCTCCCTGTGAATCAGCAGTAGCGGTCTCCCAGCTGATGCCGGCAGCTCAGGGGTTGATAGTCTCCCTGGCACTGATAACGCCATCTGCAGGTCCATGCAAGTGTGGTGCAGTCTGCATTTCTCACCTGAAAGGGCAGCTCATCCCCTCTGCTCGAGCCAGTGACTCTCTCGTAGCTTTTCCCACTTGTTAGCAGTGATGCTGCCTTCACGCCCAGCTGTGCTTTTGATTTTTGTTTAATGCGGCTGGTTCCTGCTTGTTCCCTAGCATCCAATTAACTGTCTTTTTATTTGACTGGTGGCGTTAGTAACACATGAGTCACCCAGCAATAGATTATTTGATTAGGATTGCAAGGCAGAGAATTCTCTGAGCCATGGTAATGCCACAAGCACCACAGATAATAGAGTGAGGTGATAGCACGAGCAGAGTCCAGACGATACCGCATCGCTGCACAAAGGGCTCCGGGCTTTCACCAAACCATTGAAAAAGGCTTTGGCAGACTTGGCTTCACCTGACTCGTTTGTACTTGGCAACTAAACCTGTTTGCTCCTACTCTGTGTGTTTCTCTTTATTGCATGTTTAGTTGCGGCTCATAGACT
This sequence comes from Trachemys scripta elegans, assembly GCF_013100865.1. Classification (NCBI taxonomy): domain Eukaryota; kingdom Metazoa; phylum Chordata; order Testudines; family Emydidae; genus Trachemys; species Trachemys scripta. The sequence goes on along the minus strand of NC_048310.1, from coordinate 42,208,411 downwards.
GGGGTTTGGCAGAGTTCTACCATCCAGCTCAGGAATACAATGTCCGCGTGGCCTCGAGGTACTTCAAAGGACCGGAGCTCCTTGTGGACTACCAAGTAAGAGTCTGCATCCAAATTGCTACTTAGTGCGTTGCTTGTGGTTGCACTCAGGCCAATTTGGGTTTGTCCATTTGTCCTCTGGGGGTTACCAGGTTAGAGCAACTTTGCCATGAAGTTGGAAAACTGAGAGTCTCCTTTTGACTAGGGGTCTTTTGGGGCTTGGGTCTAAGGCAAGTGTGACCTTTCACCATTTGATTTTCTTCTCCTCTCCTCAGATGTATGACTATAGCTTAGACATGTGGAGTTTAGGCTGCATGCTGGCCAGCATGATCTTCCGAAAGGAGCCCTTCTTCCATGGCCAGGACAACTATGACCAGGTGAGGAGATGCTGTCTGACTCTGAAAGGGGGAATTTTTGTTTGCCTCTTTCCGTTGGTTGGGGATGAGGTTCCTGGGCTGGGACCATCTGATTAGTAAGGCATTGTTATGCATTTGGTTGAACTGAGGTGTCAGGACTTGCACAACAGAAAGTGTGTGCCTTCTGGAAGGTCCAATGATATGTGGCACAAATTGTTGTGGTGCTGGAGAAACAAATTTGCAAGGGAGCTTTCCTTGGACCTCAGGATTTCCCCAATGCTGAGCTCCTAATGTCTGGCTGCCCAGGTGCTAACAGACTAACTTCCCACTCTTGTTTGTGGTTAACATGGATGCAGCAGCCTTCCATCCATCCATCCAGTACAGTGGTGGCGGGACATTCTCTTAAGTCAGTGACCTGCCCTTCTCTTGTTGCTTCTGTAAATCTGTCTTTTGTTGCAGCTGGTTCGCATTGCTAAGGTTCTGGGCACAGATGAACTGTATGGGTATCTGAAGAAGTACCACATAGAACTGGATCCGCACTTCAATGATATTCTGGGACAGTAAGTAGGGGAGGCAAGAAGCAAAACATGACTTTTGGTTTATTTTCCTTAAACATCCATCCCAAGAGTGACTCCAAAGCACAAGTGCTGCTTTAGGTCTCCTGGGCTGCAGTGTCATTTGTCAGCCTGTTATCTAGCTATTGATGTAACTTAGGGTTTTTTTCTATCCTCTGGCTGTCTACGCACTGAACAAGCCACTAGATTTTCATAGTAGATTTGGTTCTCTGCCTCTTCCGGGTTCCGAGAGCTCGTCTAGGTTTATTTTTCTCCCCATGTTAGGGGCTGCATCTCACATTCCTCATGATGCCAGTAAAATGACTGAAATGGATTGGGGGGAACCTAACACAGATGCTGGGAATTGTCCCCTCTACGAATCAGTCATAGAGTTTAAGGCCAGAAAGGACCATCAGATCATAGAATCCTAGAATATCAGGGTTGGAAGGGACATCAGGAGGTCATCTAGTCCAACCCCCTGCTCAGAGCAGGACCAATTCCCAACTAAATCATCCCAGCCAGGGCTTTGTCAAACCTGACCTTAAAAACCTTTAAGGAAGGAGATTCCACCACCTCCCTAGTATCAGGGGGTAGCCATGTTAGTCTGTATCTACAAAAACAACAAGGAGTCTGGTGGCACCTTAAAGACTAACCGATTTATTTGGGTATAAGCTTTCGTGGGTAAAAACCTCACTTCTTCAGATGCACCTCCCTAGGTAACCCATTCAAGTGCTTCACCACCCTCCTAGTGAGAGAGTTTTTCTTAATATCCAACCTAAACCTCCCCAACTGCAACTTGAGACCATTACTCCTTGTTCTGTCATCAGGTACCACTGAGAACAGTCTAGATCCATCCTCTTTTGAACCCCCTTTCAGGTAGTTGAAAACAGCTATCAAATCCCCCCTCATTCTTTTCTTCTGCAGACTAAACAATCCCAGTTCCCTCAGCCTCTCCTCATAAGTCATGTGCTCCAGCCCCCTAATCATTTTTGTTGCCCTCCACTGGACTCTTTCCAATTTTTCCACATCCTTCTTGTAGTGTGGGGCCCAAAACTGGACACAGTACTCCAGATGAGGCCTCACCAATGTTGAATAGAGGGGAATGATCACGTCCCTCGATCTGCTGGCAATGCCCCTACTTATACAGCCCAAAATGCCGTTAGCCTTCTTGGCAACAAGGGCACACTGTCGACTCATATCCAGCTTCTCATCCACTGTAACCCCTAGGTCCTTTTCTGCAGAACTGCTTCCTAGCCATTCGGTCCCTAGTCTGTAACCGTGCATGGGATTCTTTCATCCTGAGTGAAGGACTCCGCACTTGTCCTTGTTGAACCTAATCAGGTTTTTTGGCCCAATCCTCTAATTTGTCTGGGTCCCTCTGTATCCTATTCCTACCCTCCAGCGTATCTACCACTCCTCCCAGCTTAGTGTCATCTGCAAACTTGCTGAGTGTGCAGTCCACGCCACCCTCCAGATCATTAATGAAGATATTGAACAAAACTGGCCCCAGGACCGACCCTTGGGGCACTCCGCTTGATACCGGCTGCCAACTAGACATGGAGCCATTGATCACTACCCGTTGAGCCCGACGATCTAGCCAGCTTTCTATCCACCTTATAGTCCATTCATCCAGCCCATACTTCTTTAACTTGCTGGCAAGAATACTGTGGGAGACTGTATCAGAAGCTTTGCTGAAGTGAAGGAATAACACATCCACTGATTTCCCCTCATCCACAGAACCAGTTATCTTGACATAGAAGGCAATTAGGTTAGTCAGGCATGACTTCCCCTTGGTGAATCCATGCTGACTGTTCCTGATCACTTTCCTCTCCTCTAAGTGCTTCAGAATTGATTCCTTGAGGACCTGCTCCTTGATTTTTCCAGGGACTGAGGTGAGGCTGACTGGCCCGTAGTTCCCCGGATCCTCCTCCTTCCTTTTTTTAAAGATGGGCACTACATTAGCCTTTTTCCAGTCATCTGGGACCTCCCCCGATCACCATGAGTTTTCAAAGATAATGGCCAATGGCTCTGCAATCACATCCGCCAACTCCTTTAGCACCCTTGGATGCAGCGCATCTGGCCCCATGGACTTGTGCTCATCCTGGTCTGACCTCTTGCATACCACAGACCACCACCACCACCCAGTATCCGGTTGCTAACCCCAACAACCAAAATTAGACCAAAGGATTACAGCCCACTGGAGGCAAGCAGGCAGAACATAGGGGGACCAAGGTGCACCAGTGTCTGAGGCCCCTGCAATGGCAGGGAAATCCTGACAAGTGACCCCAAACACATGCAGCAGAGGAAGGTGAAAAATCCCCCAGGCCACTCGCAATCTGATCTGGGGGAAATTCCTTCCCGACCCCACATATGGGATCTGTGCTTTCCTTAGATCCCAGAAATTGCTTTGCCTTCATGCTCCCAGCTTGCAAAATTGTCACACAAATTTGCCAGCCCAGACCCAGGATCTACTTGCCCACCCTTTCCCATGACGATAATGAGAAACACAGGTTGATATTTTCTAAACAGGGCAAGGGATTTAATCACACCTCTACCAGTAAAATTAGTGGGAGATGTGTGGCTGAATCCACTGCATTGCTTTGAAAGTCTTTGATCTCTTACTGGTCTGTCAAAGTAAAATTACCCATCTCGCATGATGGCAAGTAGAAATTTGCAAGGCTGGCTTCAAACTAGAGACATTCTCACCATTCTGAGCCTGCTTTTGAAGCCCTTGTATCTGATAGACTAAGGCCAGAAGGAGCCATCCTGATCATCTAGGCTGACCTCCTGCACATTGCAAGCTACAGAACCTAGCTATCACCCATGTTGTTTGGAATTCATGCCTGTTCTTTATTGAATGGAACCCTGGACAGCAATGGACCTCTGTAAAGCTGCTCATACAGAGAGCACGTCTAAATTAGCCTTACTGTGCGGTTCTCTCCCTCTCATTGGGATATCATAGAATATCAGGGTTGGAAGGGACCTCAGGAGGTCATCTAGTCCAACCCCTTACTCAAAGCAGGACCAATCCCCAATTAAATCATCCAACCAATTTTTGCCCCATATCCCTAAATGGCCCCCTCAAAGGTTGAACTCTCAACCCTGGGCTTAGCAGGCCAATGCTCAAATCACTAAGCTATCCCTCAAGCCCAGCGCTGCCAAAAGCCAAGTATGTTGGGTTGTAAAGGAAAAGGCTTGAGTGGCACTGTCCTTGTTGGGTGTCACTAGTGAAATTCTGGATTCTGCATGTAGAGGGGGTTGGTAGGTAGCTCTAATTAGCTCCAACACTACCCTTTAAATTCACATATGGGGTGTGGTAGGTGAACCCTCCTAGGGTCTGATGGTAGCTGCTGTGCCATTCAGAGATTGGTCTGTACAATGAAAGACATCCCTCTGCTACAGGCACTCGCGAAAACGCTGGGAGAACTTCATCCATAGCGAGAACAGACACCTGGTCAGTCCTGAAGTCCTGGACCTTCTGGACAAACTTCTGCGATATGACCATCAACAGAGACTGACTGCCAAAGAGGCTATGGAGCACCCATATTTCTGTGAGTCCTGGGGGGAGCAAGACCTGGGGTCAGAGTCACATGACTGGGCTGGAAAAGGAAAGGAGGGTTTGTTGATCAGGTGGGAGGTGGGTCTTCCATTCAGTACCTCCCTATGGATCTTGCTATCATATTGATGGCTGGAATTCCAGGTTCTCCAAAGTCTAATGGAAGCTTATGCTGCTTGAAGGGGGGTTCCTTGGTAGGACCTAAGCTTTCCTGAAAGTGAAGCTTTGATATTGCTCGTAGTAATGCTGCTTCCCATCCCTGGCTGATCCTTGTGTCTCTTGCAGACCCGGTGGTGAAGGAGCAGTCCCAGCCCAGCTCAGAAAATGCCGTGCTCTCCAGTGGCCTGACAGCAGCACGATGAAGACTGGAAAACAACGGGTAACTCAAGATGTTTACAAATAAAAACAAAACCTTCAGTCACACAGTGAAGGAACTAACCAAGACCCCTCCCCCATTTATACTCAGCAGAAATCTAACCTTTGGGGGGCTAACACCTCTGTTCCTCTCTGGTGGTTGTGGATAATGTAACTCAACCTGTGGTACCAAAGCCCTGGGCAAATGGTTTGCAAGATACCCAGGGCTCACGGCGACTGATTCTTGTTCACATTTCCATGGCGCCTGCTCTTCCTTCCCAATCCAGCCTTTTCCGACCACGCTGGTGGAGCAAACTTGCCGTTCCACCAGTGGACCATAGCATGCATCTAGATAAATAAGCCCTTTGGAACTGTGGACACTTGGGGCCAAATTCAGACTGGGTATAAGCAGATGCAGCTCTGAGGTCTGGGAGTCGCACCCGCTCACTCCAGGTCCGAGTTTGGCCCTTTCATTTCGGTTTCAGTTGCAGAGGAAAAGTGTGTCTCGGGATTGGTTTGGATCATTTAAAACCAACAGCCACCTTCTAAGTTGCTCAGAGAGAGGTGAGCACCCCTGCAAGTGCATTCAGAAAAGGTGGTGGGCCTGTTAGGGAAAGTCCTGAATGTAGAGGCAGAAGGTTTTTTCTGTAGCAGGCAAAAGACTTTCCCACAGACCTCAGGAAAGCCGATCCTGCAAGACTGTCTGTAATGAGAGATACAGCCATGTAACACGTGAAGTACACTTCCAGAGGGTGAATCTGGAGTGTTTCACGCCAGCACCATTGAATGAAGATGTGAGGAAACGCAGTAGGAGAGCTTGGGGATGCAGGAGTGGGAACAGCAAGGGGGGGAGGATCAGGAAGCAGAGGTGTGGTGGGAACAGGGAGGGAGTGGTGCTATTGGGGTGACTATAGCTACCAAGACAGAGCTTGGGTCCATGTAGTGTGTTAACAATCAGCCAAATGCTGAATTCTGGGGCTAAGTTTCTGTTGGGGGGCAGGGTGGTTCTCTTGTGGCTTTTCATCCGATCCCTTGATAGCTTTATAGCCCCACAACTCACAGTTGCCACCTCTGTTTGTTCTGTGTGTAATTTCATCCAGCGGTTCTAGAAACCTCCTAAACCTAGAAACCGGAGATAGTGTTTTGCCACCAGCACCTAAACACAGAATTTCCTTCTCCGGCATTGTCAAATATTTAATTTTTTTTTTTATAATATAAGGTTAGAATGTTTCTATTTGAAACATCTGTTTACATTCCATATCCCAATAAAGTTATATTGGCATTGATAGCAGGTCAAATCCATTTGTATAATTCACTGAAACCAATAAATATCTATACGTATGAACGTCTGTTGTCTTCTAGTCTATGGGGATGTGCAGAAACGAAGAGCAGCTGAAGGCTTTGCATCCTGTAGTTAGGGTTGAGTTCTAACTTCTGTTCCAGTTTCCCTTTTTATCAGAACTGGCTCTTTAACTTCCCCTCACCAGCTCCTTTTGGCCTGATACTTTTCATGCTTGGTCTCAGCCCAGAGGTGAAAATCTCCGCAAAATCACTTTAGCCGCTGTTGAGTTCAAAGGGAGTCGCTCATGCCCAGGGAATAAACTTTGGTGCTTGCCAGACTCTCGGGGTACGGCTACAGTGTAAAAAACCCCCTTGCGGGGTTGCAGGACTCTGAAATTACAGTGTCGATGTTCAGGCTGGGGGAGGGTCTCAGAGCCCAGGTTCCAGCCTGAATATCGACACTGCAGTGGTATAGGCCCTGAGCCTGCGTTGCCCCAGCTGTAGTTTTATGTAACTACAGACATACCCTCACCACTGAAACGTCAAACCAGGGTTGTTTTCTAGAGCTCCTTCCGGGAAACCCAATGTGTCCCACTCCTTGAAAAGTCCTGAATTCTTAATCTGCATGTTCACTCACTCACACGTACACTCACACACGCTTCTCCGTATGGGTGGCTGGACTGTTCTCTATTAAGGACATGCTGATATAGCAACAGCTCTTCATTTCTTTCCTGGTTTAGGACAAGAAATGTAAGGACCAGTACTAATGCGGTGGCCAAGTTGAGGATTCAAGCCCTTGAAAGTTGGAACATTTCAATAGTGAAGGTTCCTTGTTAATTATGGCCCTCCAATGGACTGTTTGTTTTAACCTATACTAATGGTTCTCAGGGGATGTTCACTCTGGGATGGTGTCTCCCCCACTGCCTCCCCATTCCCTCTCCTGCCTGGCTGGGACCCACCCCCCTTTTTAGACATAGATTGAGCAATTGCGATTGCCTGATGTGTTCACAACCCCAAGTCCGAGAATCCGTGCTCTATACCAGAAGCTTTCAAATTGTGGGGGGGGACAGAGAGACGAGGAGCTGATGGGGCCGGGCTGAAGGACCAGGGGCGGGCTCTGTCCGGCAGGGGAAGCAGATGGGGCTGCGTGCAGACATCTCAGCTGCCAGAAACAAGCTCCCCCATTGCACAGCTGCGGCACCCACCTACTGGCAGTTACCCTGGGGCGGTTGATGGGGACTCTGAGCAGGGAGCTGAAGGCTGCACCCTGGGAGCACTGGCCCCCTGCCAGGCAGAGCCCCCTGCTGACACTGGCCCTTCAGCGTGGCCTCAGGGTAGAGTCCCATCCACTTCCCTGCTGGACAGAGCCTCTGCATGGGAAGCAGACGTGGCTGCACTTGAAGGGTTGGGGTCAGCAGGGGGCTCTATCTGGCAGGGGCCAGTACTCACTGGGTGCAAGTTTCTGCTTCCCTGCTGCCCCCAGCCCTTAGCGCTACCCTGTTCACTTCCCCTGCGCAGTGGGGGAGCGAGGCGGGCAGGGAGCTGTGTCCTGGCAGCTAAGACTGCTGGACCATGCATGCAGCAAGTGGCTTCCTCAACAACCACATGGTGAGTGCCCCCTTAGGTACCCGGCATCCCCTTCCCCCCTTGCTTAGAAAGAGTGGGGCACACATGAGACAGGTATCTCTGAAAGGGGAACGTCTGATCTATCCCCATAAAACAACAGATGGCAATGAGGTCAAGTTAACATTGGGGTAGGACCTTAACAGTGGGAATTTCCTGACTTCTGATGGGTTGGCTTCTTAGCCTCAATGCTGCATTAACTCCAGTTTTTTGTGTTTAGCATTAAATTCCAACCCATTAAATCAATGCTAAGTGAATGTCGATGTGCACGTTTGGGAACGGCAGGGGTTTACATTTCTTGTAGCAATGGGAGCAAGCTATTCATACTGCAGTGAGAACCATCTGCATTGCCCAACTCCTGGGTTTTACATTGGTAACTAATGGGGTGTGGATGTAGAGTCTTCACCCGGAGCCCTTTTTTAGTCTGAAAAGGGAAAAGGGGTGGAAGGCTCTGGGGGGAGAGGTCCAGGGTCATAAGACCCTACTTCAGACCTCCCACTGACAGGTGTGGAGACCTCCACGCATTCTTCCCTGACACAGCCATGCCAACACGCAGCACACACCTTGTCCTCTCCTCTGGCAGGACCTTTTCCTCTGGAGTTTCAGCAATGCTTTCCAATCCCAAAGTAAGTTAGGAAGCGAAATCATGTTCCCATCTTAAAGAAGGGGAAATGTGAGGTATAGAACAGTTAAGCGACTTGCCCCAGTCACCCTGCAAATTCAGCCCAGTCCCACCACCTTCCCCACCTCAAAGCTGGTGTTGAGACCAAACGTGAGAAGCTTCAGCCCAAAAGGAAATGAGAGAGGCTAGTATGGAAATACCCTTGCAATCTACCATTCCTTGCTGCTGCACTGTACCGGGAGTAGTATGTGTGTGCGCATAGCTCTCTGTTACATGCCCAGAGCCGGAAATGCCACTTCCCCCTGTTCAGTAATACTTCCCATCTACTTTTCCTTATGGCAGTGAAAAACGCTTTGCCTTCAGAAAGAAAGGGGGCAAGGGAGGTCCCTGATCACATGTCTTCTTGTTTGCTCAGGAATCTGGCACAGATATGGCAGTGAGACAGGGGTGAGCTCATAAATGTACAGTGAAAATTCCCTGCCTACTGACCCGGCCCAGTGCTACAGCACCAGGTGACGGGCTGCAGGTCACAATCTCAGCTTGATGCCTTGCTCTCAAGAGCAGCAGGGCCTGGGAGCACGTGCACGGGGAGGCTTGGGGTGATGCAGGCATCTGAGTGGGGGTGAGATAACGTGTTGGGGGCACAGAGAGACTCCTACTGGCCCCCAATAGGAATGTTATCCCAGGGGACCATTGCAAACTGTAAGGGAGGCAAGGTGGAAAAAACAGATTTTCATTCACTTGCCATTCCATGCAATAGTAACTTAGCACTCCTACAATGCTGACATCTTCAAAGCACCGCGTAAGCCTCGCACCACCCTTGGGAATTGGGACAGTATTCTCCTACTTTACAGACAGGGAAACTGAGGGACAGAGGTTCCGTGACATGCCCAAGCCTGTGGAGGGAGTAAGTTGTGGGGGAAGGATTAGAACCTGTTTCTGTCTCCTTGGCCCTGCGCTCAATCTACTAGGTGCTGAAGAAGGAAAAAGTTCTGGCAACACATTGGCATCAACTGCGGCTCGCGTCTGATGCTCACTTCCCTCCTCCCATCTCTCCCTAGGTCCGATGCTGTTCCTCCCAATTTTCCATAAGCAGAACAAGAACCAAATCAAACGTCTTATCAGCGTGTGTACAGAGCTGGCGGCCAGACGGCGTTGCGGTGGCAGGGGACGAGACCAGAGACCGCACCGGCTCCATGGCACCCACCAGTTTATAAACACAAACCTTACTTCTGAATGTAAAAGGTTCCTCTGCCTTTGACTTCCTGTTGACCTCTTCTTGACCCAGAAAGCATGGAAAATGTGAAGGGTATGCAAAACGGTTGTTGGCTAATGTTGCTCCCCCCCATGCTGACCTTTGCCCCCCCTGAACCCCAGCATAACGTATTAACTAGCTGGCTCCAGACTTGATGCGGCAGGGAGGGGGCAGCGGGGGGAAATACGGCATGATGGACAGTTCTATATTATAATTAAAGGAATTCTATATTATTGAATAAAAGTTTTAAAAGAAATGTATGGAGAGTATTCAGTGTGGAAGGAGCCCTGGGGCATGCCCCCCTCAGTGGAGGATGCTGAGGCTGGTCAGAGCCCTTCCTGGTGCTGTCTCCTGCCATTCGCTTGTTTTCTGTGGTGGGAAGAGAGTGAATCTGTTGTACAAGGGTGGGCTAGAGCCCGCCGCCTCCAGCTACTGGGCGGGCTTAAGCAGCCGGGCTACTGGAGGACAGGACCTCGTAAATCGATAGGAAAACTCCACGCTGGGCCTAGCATCTTTCCCTCAATATCAAGCTCCTTCGGAGGCCTGGATAAACACTAGACGCTTGGTCCCCCATGTGGTGTCTGCACTGCAGCAGAGGGTGAGACTGGCTGCCACTTTTAGCTAGTATCCCATTTTCCTTCCCCCTGCCTCTGAAGGAATGGCAGAGCCAGGAAAGGCGCAAATGCTTTCTCCTTCCCTACCCCAGCTGAGAAGGATGTGGTACAGGGTGGGGTCTCTCAAGAGATGCCCTAATCAAGGGAGGCCTTTGCAACTATAGTTCAAGATCTGGCTGCCTGGAGATCTCAGCTGGATTTAAAAAAGGATAAGGAGATAGCCCCCGTGTCTGCACCAACACCCCTGCCATGGACACACACAATGGGTGACTTCAGTCCTCTGAGCCTCTCCCCTGCTCAGGAGGGCTGGGGCATTCTCATTAATCCTAAACACAGCAGACTCCTTATCCTCACAGTTCTCTGTGGGGACCACTGAGCCCTCCTTCTGTCTGTCTCCCCCCCCGCCCCCCAAGGACCCCCGGGCAGAACCAGCAGTGCTCACAATGCTTCCTCTTTAGTGACTGCTCCCTGGAGCGCTTCTGACTTCCTCCTCGGCCACTGCCTCGAGCTACACCTCCATTTGGGTAGTGAATCGAACGGGCTGGTGGAGTAAACCAGGGCTTTCTCCCTGCTCCTTCCGTCCCTCTAACCCCCGCTCATATCAACCCGCCTTCCTGCTAGCGGTAGTGGTGCCACTTGCGTTTCCTGACACCCTCGGTTAAGGAAGAGATCTCTGTCGGACGGGTGGGCACGTCCTGGTCACGGCAGCCAACTCCTCACCTGCTCAGTCGTCAAGTGTTTATCCCAGCTGTGTCTCTGCACTGGGCAGGCAGCATTTCCGAGCCAGTGAGCTTGACTTGAAATTAACAAACCCAGACGCTTGAAGCTACTTTTTAAAACCCCAGCAGGACTCCAATTCTACTTTGTCATTTCTTTTCTCGGGCCCTCCTCTCTGCCTCCAGCTCCCCTTGCCCTCCTCTCTGCCTCCAGCTCCCCTTGCATAGTTTTTATCCAGCGCCTTGGTACTGAAGCTGTCTGTTGTAAGGCTACCTCTGATATAAGGCTATCTGCTGTATGTTTTGTCTCCTGGCTCTTTGGAAGCTCATTATAAATACCTCTTTATAACAAGCACCTCCCTGTAATGTACGTTTAGTATCTTCTAAGCCTTATAGAAGTGGTGCTATGTATGTGTGCGTGTGTATATAAACTCTGTATTTATTATCTGTTTCCACGTGTGGGTCTGTGTATCTAGGGCAGTGCTGGGCACTAAGTGTGCAGCTGAGGGATTTGCTTAAGGGGAAAAAATATGCAGGTGGAATGTTAAAATGGACTCTATGCCTTTAACGTGTTGTGGCTTCTGCCACTCCCCACTTACCAGCCTCCTAGTTGTTGAGCGTGTTCCCAGGAATACATGCTAGCCCTGCTTGGTTTTTCAGGGCTGTGGAGCTGATGGGGAAGGGTCCCTGGGGATGTCTTCAGTAAGCCTTCCCCAGAGGCAATCGATCTATCTCTAGGGATTAACCCTGGGCCCATCCCTTTAGTATCTTGGCCCTTTGTTCCAGGAAGAGCAGCTACCTTCTGGGGGTCACAAGGTCACTCTTTGGTGCTCAGTTAGGTTTTAGCTGTAGTTCCTATCAGCCCAGGATTGTGTGTAGGCCATAAAGCATGAACCCCGAGTTGAAAGCCAGCATGAACCCCAGTTTCCAGGCTAGAGGATGAAATGCATCGACGTGGTAAGAGCACAGTGAACTCGTTCAAGAGTGAGGACAAATGAGCACCTGATGCACTCTGATCCAGCAAAGAACTTTACAGGAAGGAATTGAAATAAGCAAGGTGCATTTGTTGCCTCTTGGTCTCCAGTCGGCTCACCTGATGGGGGCGAGGAAAATAGAGACCTCATTTGAGGACTAACTGATACCTTCACTGTGTTGGAGACCCACCTGCAATATGCTAGTTCCCTCCACACAGTTAAAATATGCTTCTGTTGGTTGGGTCAGGCTGGGTCAGGCTGTAGCCCGTGTCAGTCACACCTGTTAGAACGTGGTCCCATCTGCACAGGCACAGCACAAACGTGCCATGGCGCTGCTGTGTTGTAACTGGGTACCCCAGCATTGCAGTACTTGTAGTGTAGATGGGACAGCCTGGTAGCTACAGTAACCTGACTCCCATCATGTTTAAATCCAACCTAGGCCTTCCTTTATGCTTAACATCACCTTGTTAAAATGGCCTGGCCCTGAGAAACAGTTTCACCAAGGAAAGGAACTTGATGTGCCATCCATACAGGGTGCTACAGAAGTCGCATAGAGAGAGGTCTATTTTCAGTTACAATAGGCCAATTTGCATAGAACAGTGGCTTCCTGCTGCATCCCAGCCTCCGTCTCATCACTCGCCTTTCTCCCAACGCCCTCCCTCTGCTTGTCCTTTCCACCATGTGCGCCCTACCCCCATCTTGATACATCCTCAATCGCCTGTCTTTAAAGGGGCACTGTTGACTACTTTTTTCGTTTTAATTTTCTTTTTACACTCCCTTATTTGTAATACCCTCAGAGAAGCTCCAGAAATAAACCGCTCTTTGCCTACCGATCGTTGTCTTCCATTTGTCAAAATACTGAGCCTTTTCCTCCCCCCTTGCTCGTCTTTTCTAATCCTGCTCAGGCAAACGTGACTTCCATCCTCCCCACTTCCTGGCCTTGTCAGTGTCCGCACAGGGCTAGACCTGTCCTGATCGGCTGCTGCAGGAGCAGCACTGTGGATGATCTATCTTTTTGCCTGGGTTTGGTGAAACTAGGAAGTAGCCTAAAAATAATAATAATTCAGCAACAAAGTGGATTTAAGAGGAAAGAATTCTGCATAAAAAGAGAGAACTTCCTTCTGGCCGGTACTGATCGTTACGGTAGGTCAAATTTTGGAACTTGGACTACTTGACAGTGCCCCTTTAACTTTTTGAGCTCTTGTCTAGCGACAGACACACCTCCTCTGCTTTGTCCCAGTCTCCGCTTAGTAAGTGTCTGTGTGAGTCAGGATTCAGCAAGTGCGACAGTTCCAGAGCCTCCATCCTTGGTCTTCCTGTGTCCAACTTTCCCATCCGTAAGGAGCCGTCTGTTCGACAACTGCTCCTGCCGTCATGTTGTAGACGTTCCTTTCTGTCAAAGTTCTTTTCTTGGCCTGCTCATTGGATGGGCCCTTATCCCTTCCCTCTCCTGTGTGGTCATGCGGTTCTACCTTCTCTTCAAAGAGCTGCCAGTGAAATCAATGGGAGTTAGGTGCCTAAATACCTTTGTAGATCTGGGCCTAGCTTCTGGTCCCTTTTCTCCTGGTGAATAGTATTTAACGTCACTGAAGTCAATGGAACCATTCATGGAGTTCAGATGATACTCAGCCTAGGTGACGCTGTCAAAATCCGGCCCGGCGATGTTTTCCCTTTTCTTAGTTTCCTGCCCCAAAGTTAACACAAAGTGTAGAACTCAAAATCCTATTGATCACCACAGCATTTTGCAGTGGTCAGCTTCACCCAGGAAAAGTTCTCACAAGCATCCCCAGGCCATTCAACTGGCAAAACCAGAGACCTCATAATTAGTCAAAGCTCTATATAATTTAAATGGTGACTTGCTGGTTTGTCATCTCTTGCCACCAGGATACAATTCCAACAAGCTCTGAAAGTTCCCAGTGTATGAACTATGTGCAGGGAGGGGGGAATGGTTACGTTTTTCAAAATAATTCCTGTCACCATGTAAACGTCCTTTTTTTTTAAAAATGAGAAATCTAATTTTCAAGTTGAAATCACTGGAATGTCCAACTATGAAAGTCTGGGGCCTCTATCACACTAGCTGTTCTACTGGCTTTAAAAGCATCAGACCTCAAAGTCTGAGGCACACTCTGTTAAAAAGTCCCCTGAGAAATGTGCTGTGGGATTCTGGTACCATCATCCTCTAGGCAAAGATTTGCTCTGCTGCTTTGGCCCCTTAAATCCACAATCTCATTATGGTCTGGTATATTATGGAGTCTCATCCACCTGCATATATTTTTCCCTTCATTATTGCTAAGGATGGTGGCATGAAAACAGGATTTCGGAGTTAATCTGCTCTTGCTTCTACTTTTTCACCGGTAACCAGTTCTAACGTCCTGGCGATTTGCTGGGCAGATAACTGTTGTCCCTCTCGTAATTGTAACTTCAGGTGGGACATGAGTAGAAGGCTTAACACCTTCTGTTTCCATCCCAGCTGGTGTTCGAACTGGAGAACAAAGGGAATAAGAAGTTGCCTAGAAACAGGCTTGTTTCTGTCTCTTCCTTTCTAAGTCTTTTGTAGACTCAGTGGCTGAGAAGCTTGGGTCTTGCTTTGGTTGGCTTGTGCAGATAACCCCATTAGGAATAATGGTGGTTTGTGCTGTCCACTCTTCATTGAGCGACAATGACCACTCCCAAAACCACATGTGGCATTTCTGCTCTGTGTGAGTTGCACGGTGATTTTTAGCTCCAAGCAAACAAGTATCTTGCTGTCTTCCCCATCAGATGCATTTATATCGGCATAGATTCCAATACCTCTTCTAGGCAAAGGTTTGTTCTCCAGTTAGTTTAATCTTGGGTATGTTCTATTCCCTCTACAGGACTCTGCGTGAGTAGATTAAACTTTTCCGTTGCTCAGGACAAAGATTAAAGATATTGTCTCCTGTCCATGCCACCCCAAAAGGTGGGCAGGACGTAAAAACGTGCATCAAGCCCAGTTGTGAGCCAAGAGCCATGTGAGGCGCTATAGCAAAACGCACGACTGAGTAGGATTAAATAGCAAACGGAAAATGTTGATGAAAAATCTTCTGGCTCCCTTTTGACAACAAGATGTTGAGCTTGTCTGGCCTATAGTTAAATACAGATTGTTTCCTTGCTCTTCAAAGATGGTATAAGGGTTGGTCAAGATAATGCCCACGGCTGTGTTTTGTCTAACAGGGGTTGCTAGTCCCTGAACAATGAGCATGTAACATCTCTTTATGGGGAAAAGAGGACTCCCGGTTGTTCTGAAAAAGCTCTGTTAAGATTGCTTCTTGTAGACCTCCACAGCCAGGGCTTGATCCTCAGCCCGTCAAAGTCAATGGAAAGACTCCCATTGATTTCAATGGGCTTGATCATGCCCTCACTCACGTGGCATTTACAAGGTACTGTGAAGTGTGTGTATGATTCGGATAAGCAATAGATGAATAATTATTGAGAGGAAGGATTTATTATCTTTATCATTCCTTTCCGTAAACATGTCCAGCCCTGTTGGATTTCAGAGGGGCACCTAGATTTGACATGTCTTATGCCAGTATTTTAGAGGGTTCCTGAAGGTCTCACCACCTTCTGATCTCCAGGGTACTCGGGGGGGGGGGGGGATTCTTTGGAGGATGATTTTATTTTTGGAGATGGACCTTCATTTACTGTAGGATTCTGCCAGGATGGAGGCCTCTTCCTAGCTTATTTAATATGAAAAAAGCATAGTAGAAACGAGTGCACAGTTGCCAAAACCCAGTGCCCACACACATTGGAAACGAAAGGGAGAGTGTAACGTACCAACGGCTTCTCTGCTGATCGGACGGACTCGGAAACAGCTGCCATTTTCAGGGAGTGCTGCCAGGTCCTGAGCCTGCCCACTGGGCAGACTCCTGTGCCTATCTGGACTCCCCACTGACTTCAGTGGGGCTCCACACAGACACAGGGTCCAGGTCAGCCTGCAGGATCAGGGGCCAGGTTTGTACAGCTGGAGATTAGGGGCTTGCTCCTGCTCAAATGGGAGCCAGACTGGGACACAGGTTAAAAAGTTTTCTCTCCAGCGCAATATTGGGCTGGGCTTTTCAAAGGCGCTGAAAGGAGTTAGGTGCCTAAATCCCATTGCAATTCCACGAGTGCTGGAGATCTATCTTCCTCCCTTAGGCGTCTTTACAAATTCCAGCCTTCGAGATTGACACACATTAGCATTCCGTTAGGTGACTGTGTTTTTTATGCCTGTGTTTAGCATCGTTTCCTGCATTACACGTCTCTTGGGAGGAGGAGAGAGAATGGAGATGCCTTGGATAAAAGTTGAAATTGCCTTGAATTTTTCTTTAGAATTCACTGAGAAACTAGGACAAATGGTTTGAAAACACACAATGTTTCCATGTATATTGCTCCTGCAAAACAGCTAGCAGTAAGATGTGTGTCTGGCCAGCGTCTGCACGGTGGATGAATGCGGGGCTGGGCTAGTCAGGGATGGTAGCTGTGTATTTGCCCTCATCTCATGTGTTAACAGATTGGATTTATGGAGTCATTTATTTAACTGTGTTGTATAAACTGTTTGTACTCTAACCAATTGACTAAATATAGTTCTAATTTTTAAATAATGTGGTATCACTTCTGGTGTGTTTTTAGTTGCTTGTAGGGGAGTGTGGGCACGTGTTCAGTTTGTGAGAGGCGTGACAGTAAGAGACTGTGACTGGGGAAGAAATAAGCCACTTAGGGCCCTGCTCCAGCAAAGATTGATGTACGTGCTTAACTTTAAGGACTGCGGACTAGATCCAAAGGCAATTGAAACTAATGGACGTACTCCCATTCATTTCAATGGGTTTTGGATCAGGCCCTGTGAATTGTCATTGAAGGCAATGGAACTACTCAGGTGTATAAAGTTAAGCATGTGTGTAAGTTGTTGCACGATCAAGGCCTTAATTCATTTAGATCTTGCCCTGGGATCTAGTTGGTCTTGATAAAGTTGGTGTTGATAAAGACACTGGTCTTAATTATTTTGGGAGCTTAAATTTTTTGTGCTTAAAAATGCCACTCCAAGGCCTAGTCTTCACTTACCGGCTGGTCCGGCGGCACGCCATCGATGTTCTGGGATCGATCCCGGAAGTGCTCACAGTCGGCGCCGGTACTCCAGCTCGCCGAGAGGAGTACGCGGCGTCGACGGGGGGAGACTTCCGGCCGCGTCTGGACCGCGGTAAGTTC
>NC_048310.1:42120628-42190908 GCF_013100865.1 Trachemys scripta elegans | reverse complement strand
GAGAGATTTATTTCTACCTGCCAATTCAGAGGTAGACGGGCTACGTCTTCACTACCCGCCTGAATTGGCGGGTAGAAATCGATCTCTCGGGGATCGAATTATCGCGTCTCGTCGGGACGCGACAATCGATCCCCGAATCGACGCTCTTACTCCACCAGCGCAGGTAGGAGTAAGCGCCGTCGACGGGGGAGCCGCAGAGGTCGATTTGCCGCCGTCCTCACAACGGGGTAAGTCGGCTCGGATACATCAAATTCAGCTGTGCTATTCGCGTAGCTGAATTTGCGTATCTTAAATCGACCCTCCCCCCGTAGTGAAGACGTAGGAAAGTGCCATTTTTCCATAGTCCCGTTTCAGAGCACACTCATGCTTTAAAGAGCTCTCTTCTCTGGTGGAATTCAAAAAGAGTTTTGATTTTAAAAATAAAATGAAATTGGGCAAATTATTTATAACCCAGTATATTGGAAATGGTCCAGCTATTTCCATTGGGAAAGTGGCAGTCAGGTATTAGCTGCTGTTAAGCCAAAATATGTACCTAGCACAGCAGTTACCCCATAACTAATCCTTTTCATTAAAAAAATTTCGGTGAGGTTCTTTCCCCCCCCCCATCTCATCCATGCTGCATCATTAAAAATAAAAGATTTGTGAATTACAGGGACACTATCAATTGATTTGGGGTCCAAAATGTAGACCTCACTCCTGCAAACACTCCCATGCTTAGCTTTTCCACAGGAATAGAGCCATTGAAGTCAACGGGTCTGCACACATGCTTAAAATTACTCCCTCGTAAAACTGCTTGGGAAATTTTTGTCAATAGAATCTTCTGTCAGAAATTGCCATTTTTGTGAAATTGGATTGCTTTAGACCAAAGTTCTGGTGGGAAAAAATGTCAGTGAATTTTTTTTCAGTATTTCCATTTTTCAGGAATTCCGATTCTGAAAAAAACAGAATCATGTCAACATGTCAACATTTCCCGCAAGCAGAGGTTCTGAATTTCAATCGGCTATACTGCTGTGTCTGTCTATGGGACTGGGATATTAGATGTTTCCATATTATAAAAGTGAGGTGGGTGTGAGAAGGGATTTATTAGGGATCTAGCAGGAATGTGTACATGACGATTTTTTGCACAGGAATATTTTAAATGTTCCCCAAGCTGCAGTGGTGGAAATGCAACTCCAGCAGCACTGGGATGTTCCATTGGAAACAGAAAGTGAAAATGATTAGAAGCAAAGTGAAAGTGATCATCACTCTGCTTTCACTGTCCAAGCAGTGAAAAATCAGGGTTGTTTAATTCTCTACACTGGTTTTGATAATACACAGATAAGGAACATTTCTGAATATGAAAACAGATTTGGACAGTGTTCCTCTACCATGGAGACTTCTAGGAAATAAATCACCCCCAGGCAGCATGACTGCAGATGCAGTAGCACAAAGACCGTCACATGCATCATGTGTTTATGCATGAAAAGTTGGGGCCCAGACCCTCAAAGGCATTTAGGTCCCTAACTACCTTGGAAGATGTGGGTCTTTGTTAGAGTCCAGATTCAGGAACACTGCCAATGCCAATGCTTGGAATGGGCAGAAGCCACCATGTTGGTTTCAGCAAGAGCAATAGATAATTTAATCAGATTGGTTCAGGGGGCTGCGTAGGAGCTGTTTGAGTTACATTAAGAAAAACACTGCCTTCATGCACAGCCCACAATAGAGAGAGAGAGAAAAATAAGGTAACCACTTGTCTGTTTTCTAGGGAATCAGTATTATGTAGGGATTCAAACAGGAGGGGTCAAGACTCCTGGGTTTTGTTGTCAGCTCTGCTACTGATTCACTGATGACCTTGGGCAAGTCACCTAGGGACAGCAGTAGTAGTTTCTTGCTTCTTGAATAGTCCCCTGAATGAGTTGAGACAACACACAGTGTAAGGTACTACTCCACATGAGTAAGGGGTCTGAACCTGCTACTGACCTCTTTGAACCACAGTTCCCATCTGTACATTGGGAATGATACTCCCTACTCCACAGGTGTCTCGAGGCTCGGCCCATTAATATTTCCAAAGGGTTTTGAAGGCTAAAGAAATGCAAAGGGATTATTGAGACTCACTCTAATGGCCCCTTTGTGGTGGGGGAGGGGGCATGTTACTTGTGGCTGTATGGCAAGATGGTGGTGCTAGATTGTCCAGTCCTTTTATGTAACTTGCTGCTCATCACTTGTGGACCTGAGCACACCTCACCCCGTGACTGGAGTTGACCTTCTCACGGTGCCACATCAGCTCTTCTGAGTATTGGTGCTACTTCCCCACCCACAGCCATGCACCTACATACATTTAAAGCTGTAGGAACAAAACAAGATCCCTGTATCTAGGCCCAAATTCATGACAGCCTCTAAATTGTCATTGCTCCCCTCCTAGGCGCTTTGTCCAGCCCTTCCTTGGGTGCATGGTGCTGGAGTGTCTCCCAGCGGCTAGGAACGAGAGGGACTAACATTATGTACAAACGTTATTTATACGAACACTTCCCTTGTAATACGCTCCATGGTGCCCGCCCTGCCCCACTGAAGCCAAGGGGAGCTTTACCATTGATGTCAGTGGGTGCAGGATCAAGCCCATTGTGAGTTTTCTAAATGTCAGTGAAATAATTGTAGTCTAAATTCACTGCAGAGACATGCACCAGTAAGAACTAACTGCGAGGCTGCAGTGAGATGCTTTTTGCAGATTGTTCTCTGTGTGGGGGAGGTTCTGGGTTTGGTTTAGTTTTTGAATCGGGCGTCCTAGCGATACTTTAAAAAGGCTGATCCAAACCGGCAGAAGCCTCCAGCATTAAGGCTTTCCCCTTAGTGCTGCATCGGTGGCTGGGAGAACTTCAAAGCTTCAGGCATGTCGCTGCAGCCTTGAGCCAGCTCCAGTCTGGCAGGGCACCTGAAGCAGTGAGCTTGCCTAGCTGGGGGAGGAAATGCATGCTGGGTTTTTAGAAGAGGGGGATCATTGCTATTCATCAACAAAGGTGCCCGTGTTCCTGTTCCCTCTGGCCAAGGAGGTCTAGGAACTGACTCTTAAATACCGATTTGTGGAACTGAATGAGGGAATCATTTGAGAACAATGTGAGATGCTGCCCTCCAGGGGCTAAACTCGATGTTACTGCTGTTCAGTCAGAGGCTAGACCTCAAATTCAGATCGCTGAGTCACATACTGTCTAAATGACTGATTTTATTAACCAGACTTTCTGGTGGATTCATTGGCATTTTACATAAAAGTCCGGACTAGGTGACGTCCGGAGTGATGCAAACACATTCCACAAATGCTACCTCCGTGCTGATCCAGCAAGAAGAAAATGAAAGCAGGTACCTAGCGAAAACACAAGAAGCCACAGCTCTCTGAGGAATCAAAAATTATGAGCTGCTGTAGCTATAAACCAACAAACCAAAAAAACCCTCCTGCAGAAAACTGCCAGTGGCTGCAAAAGGAAAAGTGGGACATTTCAAAAATGTATCCAGGCAATAAGTGTTCATTAGGGAGGAGATCAGTCATTTCATTAGCTCCAATGTACTGGCCACGGGGACGTGGGCTGGAACAGCTTTAGTTTAACATTAAATGTGGCTGAGTGAACACGGGAAGGGAAAGGAGATCACACTCGCCCAAAATGGCTTGGCTTCTTGCGGCTCAGTTCAGTTCAAGAATACTTTATTGGCAGTACCAACTGCAGAGTGGGGTGTGTTGACACAGACAGCAGCTTGCCAGAGGTGGGTAGACTCTGCCTGAGCCAGGCCTAAATGGTACATTGAGGGGTTCATTTCTGCTGCAGGAGGTCTATGGTCAGGCTGTCGTTTCAACAGTCTGGTTATCCCTGTGTCCGTTTGTCATTATCATGTACACTATGACTCAGGGGCAGCTTGCAATGGCCTGAGACTTCAAAAAAGGTTTAGACACCACCCAGAGCCAGTTCGGAGTCACTGCACTGCAACCATCTCCCAGGGATTCGCAACCTTTTTCTTTCTGAGCCCCCCATGGGTGGCGGGTATAATAGGCCCCTGGCGCTGCTGCCGGACACCCAGCCCTTCCCCGAGACCCCGACTGCCTCCTCCACTCCACACACTCCATCCCGGAGGTCCCTGCTGCTCCCTGCATCCCTCCTCTTTGGGACAGGGGGTGGGGAGGTGAGGAGGGTTGCGGAGGCTCAGCCGGGCACAGGGGCCAGCGGCTCGGTGGGGGGCAGGAGCCCCCTTCAGGGGTGGGAGGAGCTGGTGCTCTGGGAGGCCATTGGCTCAGCCCAGCGCTGGGGAGGTCTGGCACTCAGGCTGGTGCTCGGGGAGTGGTGGGCCGGGCGGGGGAGCCGGCGGCGATGGCTTGGCCTGATGTGGCTGGGGTGGGCGTACCGCGGCTCCCCTCTCCGGTTGCGGGAGCCCCTCAGGGCTTCTCCTTTTATGGGGGGAGGGGGTGGTATTCGGTGCTCTGGCATGCAAGGGCGGGGCCTTGGGCGGAAGGAGCTGGCAGGCAGGCTAGCCTCCCTAAAGCGGGGGTTCACCCACCACCCATGGAGCACCCCCCCAACATGCTATAAAAACTCCACGGCCCACCTGTGCCCCAAGAACTGTTGTTCTGCATATAAAAGCCAGGACTGGCGTTAGGGGGGTAGCAAACAGGGCAATTGCCTGGGGCCCCACACCACAGGGGCCTCCACAAAGCTAAGTTGCTCAGGCTTTGGCTTCAGTCCCCGGTGGCAGGGCTCAGGGCCCCGGGTTTCAGCCCTGCACAGCAGCACTTCAGCTTTCTGGACTGGGCCCCAGCGAGTCAAACATTGGGCTCTGCTGGGCAGATCCCCTGAAACCTGCTTGCGGCCCCACAGGGGGCTCCAGACTCCTGGTTGAGAACTGCTGCTTCACACTGTCGTCTGTATCAGCGGGCATTTGTCTTTTATCCATTCCAGCAACAAGCACTTGTGATTCATTCTTAGACCCGGGTTCTTTGGCTAGTGTCTAAGGGGACTCTGATGAGGTGTCCTGAGCCCTGTGAGGCCCCCTGGTCCTGTCACACCCCGCCCTAGTAAAGCAGCTGTAAAGGTGGGTCCTTCAGGCCTGCCTAGAAAGGCTGCAGGGAAGCAGCCAATCAGAGCTCAGTGGGCTCAGATAAAAGCCACTGCAAGGCCTGAGCTAGTCAGTTCCTGGCAGGGACCAGAGGAGCAAGAAAGGTGCTCGTTGCTGGAGTTTAAGGGTTCTGGTGACACTGGCATTCGGTGAGGAAGAATTTCAGCCCTGAGACAAGGGTGAAGTAGAAGGCGCTACGTGGGAAATGGCCCAGGGAACAACCGCAGCAGCAGCAACTATTACAGGAAGCAGCACGTGGCTGCTATTTGTAGGGTCCCTGGGTTGGGACCCATAGTGGATGGGCCTGGGTCCTGGACGGGGGCAGGGTGGCGTAAGCCCCAAAAACGGGATAATGCTTGTTTAGAGGCCCAAGCGAAGGGCAGAACTTAAAGAGTCTCCAAGGAGAAAGCCCTGGGGCACAGCTTTATACTGTTGTACTTAAAGTACTGCACAGGATCTTTTTAGGGGGAATAAGGCAAAACGCCACATTTATTAGTAATACATGTATTCATTAACACTGTATCATATGCATATAATATATTACACTTACACTCACACACACACACACACAAACACACTCTGTCTTGTTGTTACCAATTAGTTGCTCCCCTTAACTTCACTGGCCAGGTGAGTTAGATGGGGGAGGGGGTGGAGCCGGGCTTCTGCCGATCCGGATCGATGCTCCCATGTTGACAAGACGAGACCCGGGGTCCTCTGCAAGACACCTCACTTTTATAGCAGCTTTCCTCTTATGCAAATCTATACCAGATTCAAACTCTGTGTCTGTGTCCATTGGTCCTTTGTGCTGCTTTCTTTTGAGTGTTGTCCCAATGCTGCAAAGAGGGTGTTTTCAAAAGAAGGTGCTTGCTTCTAACCCCCCCCCCCCCTGAGGCCGTCAGTATGTCTGCTTGTCTTTAATGAGCCCACTTGGCACGTTTTATTGTCCTTGGGTCTGGCTCCCAGCCCCTCTCCAACAGTTGAGGCTGTCTGGAGGTGCTGCCTTCCATGCCTTGCTCATCCACACCTCATTCATTCAACAGGGCAATTGATTAAGAGTGGGGGCGGGGGGAGAGCTCTTGTTCTACTGCTAGCAAAAAGAAAATTTTCTTCTATCTTATTCTATCCTTAGGGGCTATAATATTATACCAAGGGCAATGCAAAGTTTCTAAATGAGGCTTTGATACAAAGTCCCATGAAAACAGAGGTCACACGTAGGTAGACCCACCACAAGGTTATATGAAGAGGCACAATGTAAAGTGATATGAAAATTATCAGAGATTTATCTACATTGTCCCCCTTTTGACCTCTCAAGAACAATTCTTGAGTGGTCACCATATAAATCTTTTGTATTTGTTGCAAACAAACCAAACAATTATAACCAGGTGAATATAACTAAAACCATTACAATTGACTAAACACCACAAATGCAAACAATTATAATTATAATAATTGGAAATACAACAAAACCATTACCATTACAATAATTGGGTACATTAACAAACAAAATGAGGCCCAAGTTTGATGCTGCAATAGCCATCAAACAATAAAAGTCACTGAGGTCAGGACCTTCTTAAGCACACACAACAAATAAGATTTTGTAGGAGTACCACAGTTGTTATGCAAGGTTAAGCTGATTTGGACTTAAACTAACATTCAGTTGCTAAAATGTTGTAGAATTCCCTGTTTTTAACAGTTGTTCTCAGAGGTTTCTGGGGACCTGAAAGATGGGGCCATACAATTATGGGCCAAGGTCTTACAGGTTATGGGGGCCCAAGAACTACCCTTCAGGGCTTGGGGAAGTAGAACCAGAGTGCATAGAGGAAAGTGTGGAATTAATAATAATACAAGCAAATGTAACTAACAATACAAATGTATTAATAACAAAAATTAACAACAAAATGACTATTAGAGAACCTAACAAAAAATAAACCTGATGCACTGGGGACCAAAGTTTTTAGGACACAAGTGGTGATTGATAAGTTGGATGGAGATGGGGGAAGTAGAGAGAGGAAAAGACATTTACTCTGTCTAGTGTAGTATCCCCTCTTTTTCTAGACCCAATGCTAGCACAGGACACCACTAGAGACAGACACAGAACATGCAACACAGAACACTGAACACAGACTTTGTCATGACACTATAACCATGGTATTTTATAACTCTTCAGCTGGTACCAGCTCTCCTGATGTTCTGGTTCAGAGCCTGAAAGATAGAATCTTGGAAACAAATTAGCACAGTGCTCCCACCATGGCAGAACCTGCTTGGTCTCTGCCACAGTGTGTTTGGTACTTGGGGCTGCACAAATGCTAATTAAGTGGTGCATTTCTTGTGAGTGTAAATCCTTTTTTTCTCAGTAAAAGGGCGTTAACACTCCATTTAGAAAAAATTTTCTGTTTTAAAATCTCCAGCCATTTTGCCATGGCCTGGAGATCTGAGGCAGAAGCAGGGACTGTTGTTAACTGTTTTAATGGCACTTTGGCCCTGGGAGGAGGAATTTACCCAAATATCCCCCTTCCCAATCTCCAGAGGGGTCCCAAAGGTCTGCCCCCTTCTGGGGTCTCAAATGTTTCTTCTCCTGATGTTACTGCTGCTGTAAGATTTGAGAGTGCTGTTTTAACTCTTTGTACCCAACCTGTTTTTCAGTTTTTTTATCTGTTGCTTGCCTGGGCCCGATCCTGCTTTTTCCAATAAACAGTTCCTTTCCATGGGCACAAGCCTTGTTCCACTACCAATTTAGCAAGGAGAGTGGGCTTTCCAACTAGCCCCCACCCTTCCTGGTCCCATTCCTTAAACATTTTCTTCAAAATTGTGAAATTACCACAATATTACTTACAAAAAACAAAACAAAACAAAACAAAAAACAAACAAACATAAACCACACTACACTGCCCAAACTCCTATATCCTTCAGAGTTTGGTTTAACAGAACAAGATCTGTATTTTATGTTTTTAACCCACTCTGGGCAAGAGGGAGAGACGCTAAGCTCCCTCTGTATTACTCGGTCTGCTACCACCGAGGGTTCATACACCAATTATACAAATCCTTCCCCGGATTAGATCCTTCCCCGGATCAGAGTGAGAAACACTAAGTTCTCCTCTTTAGCTCAGTCTTGCTACGGCTGAGGGTGTATGTACCTCTACAACACAATTTAAACCTAAACTCCTATATCCTTCAGTTTGGTTAATCCTTCCCCAGATCAGAGTGAGAAACACTAAGTTGTCCTCTTTAGCTCAGTCATGAACACAATTTAAACCTAAACTCCTATATCCTTCAGAGTTTGGTTAATTAACTGAAAGTTTACGCTCTTTTTCCTCTAGTGCCAGGCTTGCTAAAGCTGGCGGTGTGCACACCAGTTTGATAATAACTGTGGGTTCTATGCTTGCTCCCCCTTTCGCATTCTCCACCAAAATGTTGTACTTAAAGTACTGCACAGGATCTTTTTAGGGGGAATAAGGCAAAACGCCACATTTATTAGTAATACATGTATTCATTAACACTGTATCATATGCATATAATATATTACACTTACACTCACACACACAAACACACTCCGTCTTGTTGTTACCAATTAGTTGCTCCCCTTAACTTCACTGGCCAGGTGAGTTAGATGGGGGAGGGGGTGGAGCCGGGCTTCTGCCGATCCGGATCGATGCTCCCATGTTGACAAGACGAGACCCGGGGTCCTCTGCAAGACACCTCACTTTTATAGCAGCTTTCCTCTTATGCAAATCTATAGCAGATTCAAACTCTGTGTCTGTGTCCATTGGTCCTTTGTGCTGCTTTCTTTTGAGTGTTGTCCCAATGCTGCAAAGAGGGTGTTTTCAAAAGAAGGTGCTTGCTTCTAACCCCCGAGGCTGTCAGTATGTCTGCTTGTCTTTAATGAGCCCACTTGACACGTTTTATTGTCCTTGGGTCTGGCTCCCAGCCCCTCTCCAACAGTTGAGGCTGTCTGGAGGTGCTGCCTTCCATGCCTTGCTCATCCACACCTCATTCATTCAACAGGGCAATTGATTAAGAGTGGGGGCGGGGGGAGAGCTCTTGTTCTACTGCTAGCAAAAAGAAAATTTTCTTCTATCTTATTCTATCCTTAGGGGCTATACAATGCAAAGTTTCTAAATGAGGCTTTGATACAAAGTCCCATGAAAACAGAGGTCACACGTAGGTAGACCCACCACAAGGTTATATGAAGAGGCACAATGTAAAGTGATATGAAAATTATCAGAGATTTATCTACAATACCAGGGCAGACATAGACTTCAAGCTAGCCCAGAAGAGGCTGAGAACTGAGCCCAGAGACAGGGCTGCAGATACTGACAAGGGCACTGTGATAGGCCCTATTGGACCTTTTACCCCAGATGGGATTCCGTCATGTGATGAGCCACTGAAGACCCTCTTGACAAGGGTCACTGCTGACAGGGGCACTGTGAGCAGAGAAAGAGAGTGCTGGTTTGCACACACCCGACAGGAGGCGCTCACGAGAGGTGAGTGTGCCCCCTCACTGGGAGAAAACATCAAATCGGATTTTCTTTTTAAGGTCTCTCTCTGGCTTGGGGTTTATTAAGCATGAATTTTCACATGAATCTTTTTACTCCTGAAAATTATGGACCTCAGTGCTTCACAGATCTGCAGCAACACGTGGTTGCCAAAGAGCAGAACAGATAGGGAAAGGAAATGTATTCATTGCTCATAAATGGGGAGCCTGGGGGACCCTGAATCTAGGTTCTTGGAGAGGGCTGTGTGTGTTTTTTCTCTTCTAAATTTATTTTGGAGCCACTTCACAAAAACTTAAAAAAATAAAACCCCTGCCCCTGTTGATCTGTCCCAGAACAGCAGCCTTAGCTCCTGGGAGGGAACTTATTATTCATGTCACAATAAATCATCAGCGTATTCTTAATAGTTATATTGGTGTAGCACTTAGTGACTCCAGCCAGGACCCCATTATACTGGGTGCTTTACACATACATAAAGGAGAGACCCCCAAGGAGCTTTCATTCTAAGGCCATGATCCTGCAAGACTACTGCACCCGCATTACTCCTGGGGGAATTTTGTGCCAAAAAATTTAAAATTCTGCATGCCATATTTTAAAATTCTGCATATTTTGTCAAAATAACCCCATATAATCATGCCGCTTTCAATTATTTTGATAGCTTATTTCAAAATACCTGTTAGCAAGTACGTCTGTAACAATAGAGACAACAAAAAAGATTCAGGAAATGTTTTTGACAAAATAGATTCCTTACCGAATTCCCCCAGGAGTATAAGTAAGAAAAGATCAAACGGCATGTCTTACTGACACATACAAAGTAAAGAGGAAAAACATCAAAGTTAATAGTTCTAACACTTTATTTGCCCTCAAAATCTTCTTCTTTTTAAAAAAAAAAAAAATGGGTAAGGAAAATGGTTTTCGTTCTGAATGATGGCATGCCTAGGCAGGTTAGTTTTCATTACAATGTTACAAAGCTATTTGTACTAGTGGTGAAAGCAAATCAATTTAATAAATATAAAAGGGAGTTCAGCAGGTAAGTTCTTTTTTAGCAGTTGAGTAAAAGTGGGTACTCCGGAACCTCAACACCACTCATCGTTGCTAGCCATTTTTCCATCTACCTACAAACCAATTGAACCAACAGATATATTTAAGACTGTTGAACATTATGAGCATAGCAAATCTGGACGCTTTCCCCTCAGATTAGTTTTACATGTTTCATGCCTCCTGCTTCTTTCCTCTAATAAATGAAATTACTGAATTGAAAAGCAGAGTTGGAGCGGGGGGAGGATATCAGTCAGCTAAGAACTTTCTCCCCTTCTTTTCAACCGCTGTTTGAAAGAAAACGGCTTGGCGGAGGCCCAGGTGCCCTAGATGAGAAGGCAATTGGAGTGGGGGTTCCAGCAAGGTAGGCCCCCACGCGGCTGGCTGGGCTTCACGCTGGTAGGTTCAGGCTCTAGCCGGTTTGACTCAGACAAGCAAGACGGGAAGGCTCCATTGCCCCGCCGGGGCGGGCCAGGCTCCCCACAGGATCCCAGCCTGATGCCATGCCAGCCAGTCAGCTACTCATGGAGACTAAGGGCAAGGACAGGGCTTGGCCAAGACTCCTCATGGCTTCCCCACAGCTGCTTGTGTCAGCCCCATGCCCCTGCAGGGCAGGCCCAGCAATGGAGGCAAGGGGCGCGCACTGGGGCTGTCTCCATGGGCGGCGGGTGGAGCCCCCCTTTGGGGAGGCTAGTCCCCAGTTCGGCCCCTTCCGCCCGTGCCCTCCCCTTGGCCGAAGCCCCGAATCTCTATATAAATCCATGGTACACCCACATCTTGAATACTGTGTGCAGATGTGGTCACCCCAACTCAAAAAAGATATATTGGAATTGGAAAAGGTTCAGTAAAGGACAACAAAAATGATTAGGGGTATAGAACGGCTTCCGTATGAGGCGAGATTAATAAGACTGGGACTTTTCAGCTGACTAAGGGGGGATATGATAGAGGTAAATAAAATCATGACTGGTGTGGAGGAAGCAAATACGGAAGTGTTATTTACTCCTTCTCATAACACAAGAACTAGGGGTCACCAAATGAAATTAATAGGCAGCAGGTTTAAAACAAACAAAAGGAAGTATTTTTTTCACACAATGTGCAGTCAATCTGTGGAACTCCTTGCCAGAGGATGTTGTGAAGGCCAAGATTATAACAGGGTTCAAAAAAGAACTAGATAAGTTCACAGGGGATGGATCCATCAATGGCTATTAACCAGGATGGACAGGAATGGTGGCCCTAACCTCTGTTTGCCAGAAGCTGGGAATGGGCGATGGGATGGATCACATGGTGATCACGTGTTCTGTTCATTCCCTCTGGGACACCTGGCACTGGCCACTGTCAGAAGACAGGATACTGGGCTAGATGGACCTTTGGTCTGACCCAGTATGGCCATTCTTATGTAATATAGTTAAGCATGTGCATAAATATGTGCAGGATCAGGGGCTGAGTATATGACTGTTCGTGTTTTATTCCAGTCCACTAGCTGATTTTTTGTTTAAATAAAAAAATAAAATGAAAAAATCTTGGTGTTCACCTACAACACTTCAAAGGAAAAAAAAGGGGAGGAGGGTTATCCTCTTTTCTGCCTCTTTGTGATAATGAAGGGTGTTTAGTTTTTAAAAAAAACCTCAGTGGGGTTTGGGGTTTTTTGGTTCTGCTTGTTTTGTTACCTTAGCAATTCACTCTCTAGATCAGTGGTTCTCAGCCGGGCAGGTTTCAGGGGTCCGCCAAGCAGGGCTGGCATTAGACTTGCTGGGGCGCAGGGCAGAAAGCCAAAGCCTGCACCCGTGGCTGAAACCAAAGCCTGAGCAACTTAGCTTTACAGGGCCCCCTGTGGTGTGGGGCCCCGGGCAATTGCCTGCTTGCTACTCCCCTAACGCCAGCCCTGGCTTTTATATACAGAAAACCAGTTGTTGTGACACAGGTGGGCTGTGGAGTTTTTAGAGCATGTTGTGGGGGGCCTCAGAAAGAAAAAGGCTGAGAACCCCTGCTTGACGTGACCAAAGCGCTAGTAGGATAGGAGAAGAGGGGGCATGCACGTGAGACCCAATTTAGGGAGGGGAGAATGAGAATCTAATGAAGACTTTTTGCTGGCTTTGTTACAAACTAATTTAAACTCCAACACTTGTATAAAGAGTTGGGAGAAAAGCTCTTTGGTCAAAGATTTAGCAGCCCGTTCCCCTTCTTTAAGGGCGGAGAGCGTTCCCACTCAGAGCTCTGAGTCCTCCATTGAGACCCCCAGCAAAAGCAGGAAAGCAAGGCTTATCCTGCCAGGGGCTGCGAAGGCTAAAACAAGCAGGGAAAAAGCGTAACCCTTGCAGGTGTCTCAACATCCCAAAATGCAGCTCCAGGGCTCCAGCCCAGCGATTTCCCCCGCGCCCCGCACCAGGAGGGAACTGCAACAGGGAAGAAGATAAACCCA
Organism: Trachemys scripta elegans; assembly: GCF_013100865.1. NCBI lineage: Eukaryota > Metazoa > Chordata > Testudines > Emydidae > Trachemys > Trachemys scripta. Next base: position 42,177,891 of record NC_048310.1, on the reverse strand, counting down.
CAGGGGAAACTTACTGAGGACCAGAACTAGCTCCTCTACCTCCCCGCCCCCCAGTCTCCCCCTTCCTTCCATCTCCCCACCCCTCCTCTGCCTCCTCCCAGCCACCTCCTCCTCTCCATCTCCATAACCCTCCTCTGCCTCCTGAGCCTTCATCTCCCGCTCCCCTCCATCTCCATAACCCTCCTCTTTCCTCCAGCCACCTCCTCCCCTCCATCTCCCCTCCCCTCCCCTCCCCACCATCTTCCCACCCCTCCTCTGCCTCCCACTCCCCTCCATCTCATGCCCCTCCTCTGCCTCCCCCAGCTTCCCCCGCCCCTCCTCCTATGATGAGATAACTGGCTCTGTGGATATGGGGAAAGTGGTGGATGTGATATATCTTGACTTTAGCAAATTATTTGATATGGTCTCCCACAGTATTCTTGCCAGCAAGTTAAAAAAGTATGGATTGGATGAATGGACTATAAGGTGGATAGAAAGCTGGCTAGATTGTCAGGCTCAATGGGTAGTGATCAATGAATTGATGTCTAGTTGGCTGCCGGTATCAAGCGGAGTGCCCCAGGGGTCAGTCCTGGGGCTGGTTTTGTTCAACATCTTTATTAATGATCTGGATGATGGGATAGATTGCACCCTCAGCAAGTTCGTGGATGACACTAAGCTGTGGGGAGAGGTAGATATGCTGGAGGGTAGGAATAGAGTCCAGAGTGACCTCGACAAATTGGAGGATTGGGCCAAAAGAAATCTGATGACGTTCAACAAGGACAAGTGCAGAGTCCTGCCCTTAGGACGGAAGAATCCCATGCACTGCTACAAACTAGGGACTGAGTGGCTAGGCGGCAGTACTGCAGAAAAGGACCTGGGGGTTACATTTGACGAGAAGCTGGATATGAGTCAGCAGTGTGCCCTTGTTGCCAAGAAGGCTAACGGCATATTGAGTTGCATTAGTAGGAGCATTGCCAACAGATCGAGGGAAGTGATTATTCCCCTTTATTTGGCACTGGTGAGGCCTCATCTGGAGTATTGCATTCAGTTCTGGTCCCCCCACTACAGAAAGGATGTGGACAAGTTAAAGAGAGTCCAGTGGAGGGCAACAAAAATGATTAGGGGTCTGGAGCACACGACTTACAAGGAGAGGCTGAGGGAACTGGGATTGTTTAGTCTCCAGAAGAGAAGAGTGAGGGGGGATTTGATAGCAGCCTTCAACGACCTGAAGGGGGGTTCCAAAGAGGATGGATCTAGACTGTTCTCAGTGGTGGCAGATGACAGAACAAGGAGCAATGGTCTCAAGTTGCAGTGGGGGAGGTCTAGGTTGGATATTAGGAAACACTATGTCACTAGGAGGGTGGTGAAGCACTGGAATGGGTTCCCTAGGGAGGTGGTGGAATCTCCTTCCTTGGAGGTGTTTAAGGCCCGGCTTGACAAAGCCCTGGCTGGGATGATTTAGTGGGGATTGGTCCTGCTCTGAGCAGGGGGTGGGACTAGATGACTCCTGAGGTCCCGCCCACCCCGGAGAGTCTGATTCCTCCCCCCTCCCCTCCCCCGCTCAGCCCGAGGGGCGGGGCTCGCTGCGCTCAGGCCTGTTGCCATAGCAGTGCGCACACGCCGACAACACACGGCCGCTCGGCGAGCGGGGGAAGTAGTTCCGGCTGGAGGGGAAAGTAGTGCCTTGGTGACGCTGCGCGACCTGGCCGCAGGGGCTGAACCAAGCGGCATAGAGCTAATCCCGGGGACCATTGCGAGGCGCGGAAGAATCTCACGCAGGCTCCTCCCCTTCCTGTGGCGGGGAGGTGACCCCACATCTCCCTCCGCGCGGCAAGCGGGTGGGCTGGGCTCGGCGGCGGCAGCGAGGAGCGGAGGGAGCCGGGCCGGGCCGGCCGGGAGACCCTTCCCCCTCCCCCGGCGGCGGGATGTTCAAGAACACGTTCCAGAGCGGCTTCCTCTCCGTGCTGTACAGCATCGGCAGCAAGCCCCTGCAGATCTGGGACAAGAAGGTGCCGGGGGCTGGGCCTGGGGGCCGGGCCTGGGGACGGGGGGGCTGGGGAACAGGGGGGCTGGGCCCCTGCAGATCTGGGACAAGAAGGTGCCGCGGGCTGGGCCTGGGGGCCGGGCCTGGGGACGGGGGGGCTGGGCCCCTGCAGATCTGGGACAAGAAGGTGCTGGGGGCTGGGCCTGGGGGCCGGGCCTGGGGACGGGGGGGCTGGGCCCCTGCAGATCTGGGACAAGAAGGTGCTGGGGGCTGGGCCTGGGGGCCGGGCCTGGGGACGGGGGGGCTGGGCCCCTGCAGATCTGGGACAAGAAGGTGCTGGGGCTGGGCCTGGGCCTGGACTCGGGGGGACAGGGGGGCTGGGCCCCTGCAGATCTGGGACAAGAAGGTGCTGGGGGCTGGGCCTGGGGGGGACCGGGCCTGGGGACGGGGGGGCTGGGCCCCTGCAGATCTGGGACAAGAAGGTGCTGGGGCTGGGCCTGGGCCTGGACTCGGGGGGACAGGGGGCTGGGCCCCTGCAGATCTGGGACAAGAAAGTGGCGGGGGCCCGGGGGGTTGGGGGCGGGGAGCTCCGGGGGGGCTGGCCCTGGGCCCCTACAGATCTGGGACAAGAAGGTGCTGGGAGTGGGGGGGACCGGGGAGCTCTGGGGTCTGGGGCAGGGGCTGGGCTCCTGCAGATCTGGGACAAGAAAGTGGTGTGGGGGCTGGGGAGCTCTGGGGGGGGACGACAGGGGGTCCGGGCCTCTGCAGATCTGGCATGAGAAGGTACTGGTGGGGGGGCTGGCCTTGGCCTCCTCCAACGCCCCCCCACCCGGCAGCACTTCCAGGGGTGGTGGCAGTAAGAAGCTGTTAGTGGCTCTGATTTCTAGGGGAGGGAGGGCTGAGGTCCCTGGGACACGTGTGTGTGTGTGGGGGGGACATGGACTCCTCCCCCCGGGGCTTAGGGGCCTCAGTGCCATATCTGTGCCTGGTCAGATCCGTAGAGGTTGGTAATCTGCTGTCCCTATGGCAACAAGCTGCCTGGCAACCTGCATCCCAGGCCTGGGCATCGCTGGTGGCTTGGCAGGTTTATGGGGGGGCCTCTTGCGCTCTGGGACAGTTCCTGGAGGAGTGAACCCATTCCTGACAAGCTGCCCTCCAAATGGAATATGTCCAGGGAGCGCCAGGCCAGGCCTATCCTCTCTTGGGGGAAAGCACATTCACAAAATGACCTTCCTTTGGGTCTCAGTAAGGAAACTTGGGAGCTCCTGCTGTCTTGTAGGTAGTGGGTGTTACTTGTCCTTTGACATAGTGACTGGAGCTGGCTGTGAAGCATTCAGATGTCATTGTTTAAAAGACTAGATTTGATTGAAAGAGAGAATTGTAACCTTCTACTTTGCAGAGCCACTTCTGCAAAAGCTAGCCAACTTCTGTCCCATCCATGTAGCTACTTCACAGCGCTTCGTTTACAGGCCTCATGGAGGCTGCTGCCTATAAGTAGTAAGCAACGCATCTGATTTTCAGTTTTAATCAATACTCCCCCACCCCAACTCCTTCCCCAAAAAGAAGTCAGGAGTTTATCTGGCATAACCCTAGAAATGGTTACTTGTATCTAAAGACTTGTCTGCCCGGAGGAATAATGCAGACTGTGGCAGTTTGATTTCTAAAGCTGTGTTGGACGTTAATTGGTCCATGCTGACCCTGCTGGTGCCCACTAAAGGTTCCCTAGTGCACTTTAAAATAATGCTGTTTGAAATAGTATTTCATTAAAGAGCACTAGAGAACATTACAAAGAGATTACTTATTACATTACTGTAATATATGCTATTGTATATAACATACTACTCATTACTGTATATGAGAGAGAGCGCCCAGGAACCCCGCCACACACCGGTTTTGAGCATCTGTGTACAACTGAAGAATTCCTAAAAACAAACACTGAAAAGTAGAAGCCCTATCTAATGATAAGCAGCAGTATACAGTGTTCTGAAATATAAGAAACAGTCCTCAGAACTTCTACCAGCTTTGATCCTCAATGCAGGGAACTTGTCCTTGTCTCAAGAGTGATTGTGTGTTAATAAGGCAGTGTCTCTTCTTAGAAATACCAAGTTTAGTGTCTGCAGTTTTCTCTTTGACTCATACTGCACTTTGAGTTCCTTGAGAAGAAAAATTTCCCTCCACACACTATAAAATATGAAGTAGTCAGTGTGAAATCTAGTTATTTGTATCTCATTGTCTAAAATTAAGTATCAGTTTCTACATCTGCCCCAAAATCTCCTTGCCCAATGTTGTGGTCTGAAAATAGCATATTTCTATTATTAAAAGTTGAATTTTTCCAGTTGCTATACAAAAGACCCCCACAAACATGGGGTGCTAACCACAGTGAAATAATTAAAGTGACTGTAAGCAATATGCTGTCAAACAGTCAAAGTAAACAACCGGGGGAAAAATAGGTAATTATTTTTTGCTCTGTCAGTTACAGTCATCTTGGGTGTTACTTGGAACAGTAGGATGTCAGCCAACGATGGTTTTGTTTTGTTTATGTTCCTTTTAAAAATGGCCTGCAAAGGGCACTTAAAATGGCGTTCCCCCCCCTTTAGGACGTATAAAGAAGTCTTGAAAGTGTCTTTTAATTTTTCTACATAGAAATGGCAAGAATGTCAGCTTTAGCCTTTCCTGGTTTTGCTGCAATGCTTTGTAGGCCTCTCGGATGTCTATCAGCTCTTGCAGGTGTTGAACCTTTAACAGAGACATCCCTTCCCCCAAAGTACTCATTAGTCACTGATGTTATGCAAAAATCAACCCCAAAATAAGTTAGAAACAGTCTGACTAAATCTCCTTTCTCCTCCCAATTGCTTCAGTGTTCAGTCTCTTGTGACATCATAATTTCATTGTCCATTCACAAGACCTAAAATTGTAATGTAACTTAGCAGCAGGAAAACATTTGTTATATTTATAAAACCATTTCAGGCCTTCTCTGTACATCATAGAGCATCACAAAGAAAGGGGTGGAGGCAAGAGTGCAACTTCTTTCCTTTTTGAAGGTGCTCTTTAAATTGGAGGTGTGTTTTGTTACAGATGTCCCTTGTGCTGCTTCAGGGATGTGGGCTAAATATATTAAATAAGGCCTATGTGTGGTCTGAAAGAGAGCCCAGTGCTTTCAGAGTATACTACAATGGAATGTGTTGCAAACGCCTGTGAGGGCAAAGAAATAATGTTGGTTTTTTAAATGCTATTCAGCTAACATCCGTGCTGTAAGAAATGCTAGCTTTATAAGGCCTCAGTCATGCAGCTTCTTGCATGTGAGAAGACTGCTGTGCCTGCCTGGAACCTCATTGGAGTTAATAGCAGCAGTCTCTTCGCAGGATCAGGGCTGAAATAAACATAACAGATCTAGAGGAAGGCTGAGCCAGTGGATGCCGTGCTGTTCTAAGAAAAATACTTGTGCCCATCGGGATGTTGTTAACCATGAGGTTTATAAGCCTTTCTTTTTTCTTTTGTAATGGTCTCATTAAAATGTAAGGGCTCCCAAGTCCTGCATCTTGGCAGGGGGTTAGACTAGATGACCCTTGCGGTCCCTTCTAACCCTACGGTTCTAGGATTCGAAGACCTTTGTCTACACTACCAGGTAAGTCAACATAAGTTGCACTACTCCAGCTATGTGAATAATGTAGCTTAGGTCAACTTACTGCAGTGTTGACACCACGCTGCGTCGACGGGAGATACTCTCCAGTAGACTTAACTTACTCCTCTCCTACCGGAGTTGACTAGAGCGCTCTGCGGTCGATTTAGTGGGTCTTCACTAGACCTGCTAAATTGACCCCCCCAGTTTAGACATGGCGTAAGTGAGTGGCGGCACTGGTTAGAGATAGTCTGGGTGAAAATGTTCGTACCTTGCCTGCTGACCTATTGTTCTCCTGAGTGCTGGGCCACTCAGATACTTGTCTGCAGGGCCGTCGAGAGCGGGTTCGGGCCCCAGTGAAAAAAAAATTTCTGGTCCCCCAGCAAGGGCTAAACAGGGCCCTGGTAATTTGTACCGGCTTTCCCCCCCCCTCGTCAGCCCTGCTTGTCTCTCATGGTGAAGTGTGCTGAACTCTGGGCCAGCTTCATTGTAATGGGGGGGATCAATGTCCATTGGAACTAGACTAAAGTCGGGACATTCCTCTCAACTGTGGCACCCAGCACAGCTGAACCTCAGTTTCCATCTTACAACTACTCTTAAAATGCTCTTTTAATAATCTATGTTTAAAAGTAAATGGGTTTGTCACTTTCACCTGCACTCTTATTCTGCTTATAGTTACGGGTCTTCAGAGATTTTTAGCATTTCCTGAAGATCTGGGTTCACTTGTAATATGTCAAGAGCTAGTAGTCTTGTTAGGCATTGTCTGTGTTAAGGAAACTGGCACTGTGTAAGCCCTACTAAGTGCTGGTGCAGGTTGTTGACATCAAGGATCTGTACTGATGTAACTATACTATTTTCTTAATGTAGATGGAGGGGGAGGGCAAAGACTCTCTAAACATCTTGAAAGCATTCGCTTTACAGAGACTCCTTTCCTTGATTATGCAGTGTGAACAGTGTGGCTTCCAACTCTCCTTATGAGTTACTTTCATTCCTTCCCTTTCACTCTCTTTTCCCCCCACCTCCCCCACCCCCAATGGGCTGCAGTTAGTCTCTTGGCAGGTGGTTTGGCAATGAGGGCAGCTCTTTCACTCATCTGCTCTGTACTTAGCATCATGCTCACAGACTTCGCTTCCGGAGTCCAAAGTGGATGATGCCGCTGAAAATTGACGTGGACATCCTTGGCTTTCTGAGATAGGGGAAGCGCTAGCTCAGTGGTTCTCAATCTTCTGTACTGGTGACCCCTTTCACATAGCAAGCCTCTGAGTACGACCTCCCCTTATACATTAAAAGCACTTTTTATATATCTAACACCATTATAACTGCTGGAGGCAAAGCGGGGTTGGGGGATTGTCAGCCTCCAGCCCAATGTAATAACCTCATGACCCCGAGGGGTCCCGACCCTCAGTTTGAGAACCCCTGAGCTAGCTGCTAACCCAGCACCATCCTGCCAGAACAGCCACCAGAGCCCCCTAAATACAGAACATGTTTTCTAGCTCTTTTAGACTTTTTTGTGCAGAGCAGCTCAGTCTTCAGATCACTTACCCAGGGAGTGCATCTCCTGCCATTTCAGAGTCATCGGGGCCTTTCTGGGAGACCTGTTTTGCAAGGCACTGTCACTATCTCCATTTTAACACTTAATCAGAACCTCTCTTCAATCCTGAGCCTTGGCTCTCTGATCTCAGCATTGCAAGCTGTTCCGTTGCAGTGGATGGAAACTGTTCAAAGGAACTTATCAAATCGATTGATTCTCTGGCTGATTTCTCCAAGTATGCAACTACTGAGACTTTCCTTAAACTGAAAGATAAAGATTAAAAGTTAGAACAACTTCAAATGCTGTTCTCTAGCAATGCAGTGTATGTCAGTGTTTAGCATTCACCTGAATACCAAATAACACTTGGAATCTGACCACAGAATACAAATACACCTCTATCCTGCTATAACGAGACCCGATATAACACGGGTTCGCATATAGCGCGGTAGCAGTGGGGCTCCCACGGCGCTTTAAAGGGTCCGGGCCTCCGGCTGCTGCGGGGATCCCTGGGCTCTTTAAATCACCACCGGAGCCCTGCCGCCGCTACCCTGATATAACGGCGTTTCGCTTATAACAAGGTAGGGATTTTTGGCTCCCCACGACCACGTTATATCAGGGTAGAGGTGTAGCTGTTACTTGCATGGTTTCCCTGACCAGTGTGGAAAGGACTGTTTTCTGGGAACCGCATTAGAAAACCCTGCTATAGCCCATGTATGGGTGGAATATCGCACGGTCAGACTAGCTTGATTCTCTAGGAGGAGGATAATCTCTGCCTACAGTGGTCAGGGAAATGGTGCTAGCAACAGCAGAGTTTAAACACAGCTGTTGCTAGCATGGTTCCAGCCAGAGATAATGACCTAACTGTGTTTGCACTAATGCTAGACAGCAATAAAATACTCGTTGGCGCCTCTAGAGGTCTCCCTCAGCCTATTTAATTCACTATTCACACTTGGACTGAACTTGAATCCTTTATCAAGGGCTGAGTTAATCTTAAATTTCTCCAGTCTTCTAGTTACACTGATCTAAGGTGTTACTAGTAACAATAGTAGGTAAAAATATGTCCATACGAAACTGATTTTTTTCAAAAAAGATGATTGCGTCCCTTGAGGTCCAGCCATTTTTGAGTGTGTGAATAAGCATTTTATTGTCTTGATTGCAGGCAGGTTAATAATTAGTAAATTAGTGTAACTCAGAATAGGATTATCCATTTATATGGATGATAATATCCACAGTTGCATAAAATAGGACTTGATAGGATTTTTTTTCTCTCTGCTTCCAAAAAAGTCATCTCTGGGTTGTGACAATGTATAGAAAATGTTAACTCAAAATTAGTTTTTCTGGAAGTGTAACTTCTGCTCATTCAAAGTTACAACAAAAATCCCTTCACTTTAACTGCACTGGTCATTGCAGAGCATCTGCGGTAATCTAGAGTTATAAACATTCTCTTTCCGTGACATCCAGAGATCCCTCGCTGAGCAATGCTGCTGTAAGCTGTGAACTCAGTGTTAACTGTTATCAGAATGTCAGCCTCTGGGGGAGTGATTTGGGGTGTTAAGTAACGGTATCCAGAGCCTTTCAGCTATCTTCTCTTCTGAGTCATAAGAATGGCCAGACTGGGTCAGATCAAAGGTCCATCAAGCCCAGTATCCTGTCTGCCCGCAGTGGCCAATGCCAGGTGCCCCAAAGGGAATGAACAGACAGGTTATCAAGTGATCCATCCCCTGTCGCCCAATCCCAGCTTCTGGCAAACAGAGGCTAGGGACACCATTCCTGCCCAGCCTGGCTAATAGCCGTTCGTCAAATTAGCTCTGGTTGATAAGCTAGTTCTGATGACTCTTTAGAGGCCTTTGTGAAATAAGTTGGTTGTCCCCACACTTACCCCAGTTTCTAGGGAAGGATTGGGGCTCAATGTCTGAGTGCCAATAGAGTTCTTTGGAGAAGGGTGTGTTTATGCTGCTCTCTCTATGTACCCCACTTTGGTTTTGGTAGGGTAGTAGATGAGTTGATTAGCTAGCAAACTGTTGTTGTTTTGTAGACTAGTCTACTTCATCTCTAAACATTGGCATTCCAAATTCTTCGTAATTCTTAATATATGCTGCCCTTGGATGCATACCATGACACTGCCCTCCGGCCTGCTTGGCTGTCTCATCCATGCTTTCTCTGTCCTGCCTACCTTATATCTTTCCTCTTGTCTCCTCATCCTGCTCCTAGGAATGTTGTATGAGAAGAAACACATTCCCTCTGTAATCCTCCAATGTGTCTCTTGCGTTCGGAGAGAGAAACTGGCTTCATGGACCATGACTAGTCAATTCACGTTGCACTAAATTGACCTGGTGGCAGAAGGAAAAGAACACATTCTTTTACTAGTCAAACATTGATTAACTAATGAATTATCATCCATGCTGGGAGTCTCACTAGAGAAGCCCAACACTGAACCTTCCCTATCTCCCCTTTTCGTCACTAAGAAATCTTGGGCTACCAATGGTACAGTCCTGGGATTACCAATGGTTAAGTCCTTCGTTTTCAGTTTAAACCGATTTTTACCAAAAAAAGTCCTAGGTTTTACAAAAAGTATTTGTTTTTCTCAGATTTTCACCCTACTATCCTTCAAATATATAAAAAATAACTTGTTTTATTAGGAAAATAAAATACATTGCATAAGATATGTGTATTACAATAATACATCAGTCGGTGTGTATATGGAAAGCCGTTTGTTGAAGTAAGGCTCTGTATTAGTCTAGAAGATACACACAATAAATAAACAGGCACGCAGGCAAGCTCGGAAGTGCGTGCGCATCTGAACATACTGATGAATCTCATGCCCACCACGTACACATTTCAGCTATATGCAAGACTGTAGGAGAATGGGTCTTGGACCCCCCCTTTTTACATTAAAAACACTTTTTTTATATATATATCTAATACCATTATAACTGCTGGAGGCAAAGCAGGGTTTGGAGTGGAGGCTGACAGCTCACAATCCCCCATGTAATAACCTCGCGACCCCCTGAAGGGTCCCGACCCTCAGTTTGAGAACCCCTGAGCTAGCTGCTAACCCAGCTCCATCTTGCCAGAACAGTGAGCCTACATCATGCAGGACTTTGGGAAATTACACTGAAGGACTTCACATAAAACAGTAGGTGTTTATAAATATTTTTAAATATTGGGCTCAATTATTAAATGTTAATATAGTTCTAAGTCTACAACAGTAAACTGTTTATTCAAACAAACAGTTTTATTTGGGGTTTGAAGGGATACTGTTTCCTTAAACTCAGAAGTGGCATTGTGATTTGAGTTCTGTTTTAGTTCTGCAGCAAACCGCATTGAATTCTGTTAAAGCATTCATCTACTGAATGCTTTTCTCTCCCTGCCCACCCCCCGTCCTTTGTCCACCAAACTAAACCCTGATATTTACCAAGAACAACTTTTAATAGTTTTTTGCACCGATTTTTCAGCTCTTTTTGTTGTTGTGGTAACAAATACTGATAAATTCCCAGGAAAAATTAAATAAAATCAAAACCGAAAACAAAGGGGCCTACCAATGGTGAAAGCTGTGATGCAGCCTGAGAGCAGGTATTCTTACTGCTGTTCTCTAAGCCGGCTAACCAGGTTACTTTCTCAGTGCACAATCAGCGTGTTGCATCCTTGTTTCCAGGATTTAACTTCGACAGCGCCTATTGCTGCTGCTAATATATAGAACCCCACGTTAGTCTTCTAATGGGTGATTCCCGTTGCAGCTGAGAAAAACATCAAATTATCTGAACATTGCCGCGTTAGTTTCTTTTAAACAGACCTATACATAAATGGGAGATGTATTTGGTGCAGAAGAAGCATAGGATTGGAGAAAATACGCTGCTATCCCTTGAGGAGTCTCTCTCTGGCAGCTTAACATCTTCTTTATCTGTGATGGCTCGGAATGGGATTAAAAACATGGTCTGTCAATCCATGCTAGCATTCCTACCATTACCAGCATCCATTTCAGGTGATCTGAATAGAGACATCCTTAAAGACCAGAGAGAAGTGGGCTCCTGTTTGCCGTTCTTATTTCTCTTTTAGCAAACACACACGTTATTATCCACTATAGGTCCATCTAGAGCGACTGACTAAGCAATTTGAAGATGAACTGCTGGTTTTGTAAATCATTTGATTACATATGACTGGAATCCTCCCATTAGATGTTTAATGTGGTTCTGTATTTTAGCAGCAGAGTGGTGCTATCATGGATTCACAGGGTTGCAATGTGCTGACTCCGCACGAGGAAGTGGGTGATTTTAATTAGCAGAAGTGCCTTTAAACATTTTTTCTTTTAACATGGAACGAGCTTTTTCGTTAAATGAACTCACAAACCCTGAGATTCAGCATAAGTTGGTTGCTGAGAAGAGCAAGTGTGAGTGACTGTGCCAATTCCCATTCTGGCCTTCCTGTACTGTGCAGGGACCTAGCTGTGAGGAACTTTACTGGATCATTGGAGAGCTCAGATCAGCTCTAAGTCATGGGTTTTTTCCCCCTCTAGCCTTACTCCGTTATTAGTGTGACTTAAAACAAGCTTTCTTCATCCATTGCTGCTGTTTGCCTGAGCGCACCAGGCTGCAGTGTTCAGCCCTAGCAATGGGCAGTAGCACACAGGAGGTAAAAGTCCTGTAAGTGGAGAGGGTGTTCTGGGTGTAGATGCACTGGCCTGCAGGAGTCCCAGATTAATGAGGGAAGAAATAGACCTGGGCTGCTTGTAGCTTTTGCTACAACCTCGCATTCCTTTCCCTGGTTTGGTTTAACTTAGTACTTGTCGGCTTGAGCATTCTTTGGGCCTTCCTATACTAGACTTAAATGCATCAGAGTGACTCAGCATGCATTCTGCTGTGTACTGATGTGCTTTGTCAACGTACTGTTTCTGGCCTCTGACGTCAGCATCTGGAGATGACATTGGACCTTGCAGATTCTCAGAAAAGGCGTTTGCGGGCAGCGTGTCCTGTAGTAGCAATTGCAGTTGTAGTTGCATGGGATGATGGACGATGTCCATCTGATTTCTGCATGTAGCTGCTGAGAGGCGTTCTTGTGGGAGGTCTTTCTAGCGTGCTCTTCTGGGCTGGGGGATCTCCCCTGCTCTTCAGGAATGGCAGTTGTCTTTCATCTCTCCCGTGGCTAACGAACTGTTCCACTTTCTCTTGTTCCAGGTGCGGAATGGCCATATCAAAAGAATCACCGATAACGATATCCAGTCACTGGTGCTGGAGATTGAAGGAACAAATGTCAGGTAGAGGAAGAGGCCATTTTTTCCCCTAACACGCTATGGAGCGTTAGCTCCTCAAACAGAATGAATGATCATAGTGCCACTTCAGTCATCTTCTCTTTCCCAAAGACTATTAATCTCTTCCCCCCCCACTCCCCAGCTTATTGATGAGAGTCTTCTCAATCAAGTGGCCCCTTCTCTAGCACTGTTGTGGCCCATTCTAGCTCTGTTTTTATTCCAAGACATTTGGGGTTTTGCTGGAGTTTTTAAAATGCTCATAGAGATCTGGATGCAAACCGAGCTCGCTGACTGTCAGTGATGTCTTCCCTCTCTCAGCAAGTCCTAGTAATATCCAGGTGTTCTCTTTTTCTCCTTATATAACTTGCGTTTCTTATTAGAGACAATCTGGGGCATTGTAGCCCATGGGTTATCTAGTGCCGGGGAGAGCTGAATTGTAGCCAAAGCAATGCACTGGCTCTTGCATCTGATTGTCCTAAGACCCACTCGTTCCCTCGGTGAAAGACTTGAGGGTGAGTGAAACATCGTAGTAGCAGCAGGACGCTGAAATGTACGACACATGGATTTTAGAGCTTGTCAGAGCTTTGGCCCAAAGTTGTGGAGCCGTTTGGCTCTAACTGTTCCTTAAACGTATGCAGTGCTTGGGAGTTACTGCCCTTTTGTTGTGAGGGTGCTACCTGCTCAGATCAAGGGCTGAGGGGGTCTAGGGCGGTGTGCTTGAAGTGTGAACAGGAAGCTCTCATGATAACTGTGGAGTGTCCTATTAACCTGGTGGGGAAGGAAGAGGGTATTTGAACTGAATGGTGGTTTTGTCCTAGTCCTCCCCACCCATTGGAGTGGAACAGTCCACTCTTTCACTGAGGCCCGCACTGGTCCGAGCTGCCTGGCTAGGTGTGCTTGGGTAATCTGATTGGCTGACTGACCACCCCTTAGTACCCCATATGAGCAAAGTGTAGCGTACTGGTGCACCGTGTGAAATTGCAACGGGGTCAGCAGAGCATAGCACATCCATGCAAGGTAGATATCAGAAGAGTGTCTCTAAGTGGCCTGCAATTTTTACCTCTGCTAGTGACTTGGGGACAGTCAAAGGGGTGGGAGCTTCAGACCATCCAAGTTATATGGAATCAATTAAACCCTGTGGTTTGTGTACTCCTTAGACCTGGAAAGCTTAAATCTAACATAAGGGCTTCCTGGCTAACTCCTCTTGCACGTGGATCTGTCTGAGAATGTGCTCCATTGATACATCGGCCGTGTACCAGGCAGACTGACATAAGGAGCTAGAAATATTAAGTGTGTTTCTCCCTCCCAGTACCACGTACATCACCTGCCCTGCTGACCCAAAGAAGACACTGGGCATCAAACTGCCCTTCCTGGTGATGATCATTAAGAATCTAAAGAAATACTTCACCTTTGAAGTGCAGGTGAGTGGGGTAACATGCAGAACTGCCTCACTTGGGGTTAGAGAGGAGAGTATCCCCCAGCCCCAATAACTGCTGGGTATAAAGAGAGTGGGAGATGGCTGTCTAGAGACTCATGACTCCAGCACTGTAACATCTGAGCACTTTGCAGAAACTAATGAATTTGTTCTTAGCATCTCTGTGAGATAGAAAAATATTATCCCTGTTTGACATTAGCCCTAGGTAGTGGTGGCCTAGTGGACAGAACACAGGACTGTGACTCAGGAGACCTGGGTTCTATTCCTGGCTCCCCCACTGTTTTCCTGGGTGACTGTGGGCAAGTCATTTCCCCTCTCTGTGCCTCAGTTTCCCAATCTGTAAAATGACGCACTTTGAGATCTGCAGATGAAAAGCATATAGAAGAGCCAGGGATGATTATTATGGTGATGAAGTGACTTGTCCAAGGTGACACAGGTAGTCTGTGGCAGAGCCAGATCTCCTACTCCAGTGCATCAACCACAAAATCTTCCTTTTTTCCCCCCCTTCAGCCCTTAGTATCAAGCCCTCTCTACTATTGCAGCCTGATCCCATGAGTTTTGTGGCTCAGAGTTTAGGGGCACCAGTCTGGCCATGAGAGAATGTAGTGACCATGTTTGAAACCCAGGTTTTCATGTTGCATCTAGGCACTGACTTACAAATGTTCTCCTAGCTGTAAAGTGGAGTAGAAAGTCCTATCCTACAGAACCTCCTAGCGTCTGACTCTGGGTTGGAGACGGCCTGTCTTGAGTGAACTCTGTATCTCCTTGACAGGCTGTCTTTTTCCTCTGCATCAGGTCTTGGATGATAAGAACGTGCGCAGGCGCTTCCGGGCAAGTAACTACCAGAGCACGACCCGGGTGAAGCCCTTCATCTGCACCATGCCCATGCGGCTGGATGACGGCTGGAACCAAATTCAGTTCAACCTGTCCGATTTCACACGCCGCGCCTATGGCACGAACTACATCGAGACCCTAAGGGTCCAGGTATGAGCTAGGCCCAACGGCCATGCCGCTGCCAGGGAGCCTACTGCTCTCCATAGCCGTAGAGATCATGCCCTGCAGTCTCCCTTCTTGCTAGCCAGGGGATTGGGCTGCTGGAGTCCAAGCAGAACAGGGGCCTGGACTCCACCCTGTTTTTGGCTTCTTAGCCAGTTCCCTGTCTTAACTGAGCACTGTGAGAGGGGAGCAGCACTGGTGCTAGTGACTCGTGTATTAGTGATGGGTGACCACACTGGACCTCCGCCCCCCCCCCCCCTTAATTCAGCTGCTTCTCAGATGATGGAACTAGCTTCATCCACGGTCTCTTCTCACCAGCCTTCAGCTACATGAGGAAGCTGGGGAGATGCGTTCTCTGGGGTGAGGTGGTATTTGTCCATTTGGGAAGCCAGACACACATCTGACAGTGGGATGGAAGCCCTTATTCTCATTCCTATGCAGGGAAATCCTAAGGAGGGGCGGAATTGCTGTTTTCTCCTCACCAACAGCGAGGACTCTGATAAAGAAAGGAGCAGCAGAGAGGGGGGTAGTTGTGAGGAACCTTGTGTCATCTGGCAGCCAGAGCAGAGCTGATTTCGTGCAGTCTCCAGTGCTCTGCCCAGCTCTCTTTAGCCAGCTCCCAGACACGTGCCACCTACTGCATGTGTTCCTGAAGAATGAAAGGTGCTAGTCTAGGACAGGACAAGAACCAGCTCTGCTACCATCTCCGAGCCTGTGCCAATCACATGAGCAGCGGTCCTGGAAACTCTGAAAGATGTTCCGACCCAATTAGAGCTTCCCAGGCTCTCGTCCTCCCTAAACAGCTGCTGTTTATCATGACCCTTTTTCAGTCAGTTTTAAGCCCAGGTAACAGTACTTGAGATTTCATGAGACACTGGGACATCCAGCTATAAAAACCCAGGGCATGGTGGGTGGCTAGGACACTTCAGAAGAGGGTGGAGGAGGAGCTGCTACCTTTTAAAGCTGCTAGGAAGAAAGATGGGGGACTAGGATACCTCCAGGAAGACTGGACAAGGCCTCTGGGGCAGTCAGCAGATCAGCGTAATGCCTGCAGCACTGATCACCACAGTGGATTTTCTGGATCTGGGATTCTTAGATGATGGGAGAGTTCCGTAATCGACGAGTGAGGACAGGGTGTGTTGCGAGCCAAACCACCGTCCAGCTGAAGGGGAGAAGTATAAAGAGAGGATGTTAAAGATGCAGCCAATTCTCTCCGTCTTTCCATCACCAGATCCATGCGAACTGTCGCATCCGGAGGGTGTATTTCTCTGACAGACTCTACTCGGAGGATGAGCTTCCAGCGGAGTTCAAGCTGTACCTCCCCGTTCAGAACAAGGCCAAGGTGAGCTTGCCTGATGAGGAGGGAGAAGTGGGGAAGCAGCAGCTAGGGCCGCCACAAAAATCTCTCTCCTTTGTCTAGCATTTCCGCCTCCCTCCTGATGTTTTTGCAATCAGAGGCCTCCACATAATATTTGTATCAGAAAAGCATTTCCCCTTTGCTCACAGTAGGGAACATGCCCTTGCCGCTGACGCCAATCACTGGCTCCCGACTATTAAAATCAGTAGCAATATCTCAAATTGTTTACTGATTGGCAGTCTTGCCCGGGAAGCACTGAAGTTGATGGAGACTCGGTTCCTTTTCCCACCCCTAGAAAGAGGGCTTCCAAATTCCGTGGGGAAGGGAGTGTGCGAGATGGTTCCCCTGCTGTTGTCTGTGCTCCTCCTGGTCTGGGGTTGAACCGCACAAGCTGACCCTCTTGCTGGTGAGAGATGATAGAATTGCTGACAAACTGGCTGTTGTTGATGACCTCATCCAAGAAGAGGTGCTAGCCTCTGTTTCCTCATTCCCTGGTCACTTACCTTGACTTTCATAGAGTTCCATCATTGCTGTGGAAGGGGAAGAAGGATGTGTGTTGCCTTAGAGTAGAGAGAGGTGCTGCAGTGTCCTTGGGGTGAGTGGGAGAGGAGCCCGCTGGATCATTCTCCAGTGATCAGTCTAGTTTCAGGATCAGTATTGAGGAGCTTTATAGATAAATGTCCAGCCCTCCTTGACCAGACACCCTCATGATGAAAGCGCTTCTGGGTTGGGCAGAATAAGACAGATGGGTAGGAACTTCTCAAGGGAGTGATCTTCTCTCCCCGCCCCATAGAAATATAGAACTGGAAGGGACCTTGAAAGGTCATCCAGTCCAGTTCCCTGCTTCACAGCAGGTCCAAGTTCTCTTCCTGACAGATTATTTTGCCCCCTCAAGGATTGAACTCACAACCCTGGGTTTAGCAGGCCAATGCTCAAACCACTGAGCTATCCCTCCCCCCAGAGACTGATGTTTGTTTAGGGGTAGGTCGAGGGCTGTGTTAACGATCGCATGCTGCAAAGGTCATGACAATAGCATGTGGCCAGCAATGAAGATAGTTTAGGGCTGCCACTGGAGCGTTCCCTTCTGTACAATTTTACGCCGCATGGGGCACATTGGAATAGGAGTGTCAGATGCTGATTGCTTAATAATACTGTCTCCTTTGTGCCCCCTCAGCAATAAACTGCATTGGAAAGAAACACGAGGAACGCGCCATGGCTCGGTATGAACATGAAGGCAGGTGGAGGAGAATGTCCTAATGAAACACAATTAGCTAAATTCACTCTGCATAGGGTAACTATTGAATAATTTGGTATCCCTTTCCTGGGCAGGACACAACTAACCATGTAATAATACTGGAATTGCATTGTACGTCCATAGGTAGCACCGAATCAGAGTATTTATCTGGCTGTTCCTAAAAGTGGAGTCTAAACACTGCGAGTGACGCGGTACCTAATTTTTGCCTCGCTTGGGGAAATTACCAAGTCAATGAGAGTAGCGTGTCTGAAGAGAGGATCTGGTGTGGAATTACAGGGTTAAGTGTGCCCTCTCAAAGATACCAATGTGTTTTTCCTTTCCTGGTTTTCCATCTTTATTTTATATGTGCTCTAAATATGGATGTAATACTCACACTTTGAAAGTTATTAAACATTTGATTCTGTTTGTAAGTATGTCCAGGCATCTCCCTCCTTTGATGGTGCTCTTTCACTCACAGATGGTTGGACTTAAAGAGATTCCTCAGAGCTTTTTAGCAGCCCAGATGTTGATATTGCCTCTGAATTCCACTTGGCTTGGCAGCCTGCTCCCCAGAGCCCCAGCAGTGCTGTGGCTAGAGGTGCACTAGCCACATCATACCGGGCAACTTCAACCCCGTGGGCAGAATCTACCCAAGGGTGGCTCTCCATGTGTACTGCTCATCCCCGGAAGATGGGTCTGTACCCTTCTTGCAAGTCTCTTATAAATAAGCCAACTTTCTCAGGAGCCGCAAATCAATCGGTTTTATCTGCACGCAATGGAAAGATTCACTCCGTTATCTGTATATTTACAGAACGTGCTCCAGCGCTGACTGGCCTTGGAACAGTCACTTGTAGGGAAGGGCACAAAATAACATAAACATTAACAATTGCTCCTTTCCTTTGGCGCTTTAGCAGAGTAGCTGACCAGGAGCTAAAGCAGTGTTTTCCTGTTCTAAACCAGCCTTTTTCCTCTCTCAAACCAATCTGGATGCGTGTCGTTTCTGTTCTATGTCCGTCTTAACAAAATGTCAGCAAACTTATGTCCGTAATGCAAGCTAAGCAGTGACGGACAGACCTTCTCTCCCTGGGTCTAATGGGGGAGGTGGCCTTTGACAAGGAGGCTGAAATTTACCCCCTCAGAATTGCTTGTAGAGCACTTCCGGCAGGAGACATCTGGGGGTATTCTAACAACTGAATTTCCAGGTAGCTTTGATTAATAAGTTAACATGGGAGAGGATATAAAAGATGGGAGGCATCAATCCTGCATTGACACACTTAGTCTTGGCTTCAGACTTGTTTCATTCCCACCCATCCGCTCAGTGCCAAGACTGCCCTTAATGAAGTTCATCTGTAATCTATCCAGACACATTTACTGAGCTTGCCAAAGGCCGCACTTGACTGCAAGTGAGGAGGGGTGGAGATCTTGGCCTCTTTGAGACCATCAGTCAGTCCCAGAGGAGAGAGACCTGGCCCCCAGTGGAAGCCTTTGCTCACGGATACAAACTTCAGGTGGCCAATGGCAGGTCGGTAACTCCTTTTTGTGAGAGCAAAGTCAATTGCTGCACTGGGGCAAGACACTTTTTGTTTGTCCCGTGGGGTGCCTGCTTGGAAGAGGCTCCGGAGAGCAGCAGCATTAATAGAGCACTACTTGGTGAGGCTGTCCCATGATGATTCTGCTTTGCCTTCGACAAGTGTCCTTAACGCTTCAAAATCAGACACTCCTGCCTGTGTGGATTGTTAACTACCGTAGGGAGGAGATCAGACGGGCATGATGGGTAGCCCCAAGCCTAAGTTCCCTGTAAGCTGGGTGGCTGTCCAGCAGGCTATCAGTTGCCGGCAGTTCAGCTGTCCCTCCCCCCACTGCCATGTGCTGCTCCTGCCCTCTGCCTTGGAGCTGCTCCCGAGAGCCTCCTGCTTGCTGTGCAGGGCCGGGGAGAGGGGTACTGATGTCGGGGTGTCCCCTGCCCCTGTACCCCATCTCCACAGAGTGAGGGGATGCCACGACAGGGCTCAGGAGGGAGCTTGCAGCTGCCGCTGTGTCTGAACTTGCTGATTTACTTAAAAGGGCAGCTTACTTTAAGTAGGGTCAGTGTACTTAAAAGGGCAACGCGCATCTCTGTCTCACACGCACACGATGTGTGTCTCTGTCACACTCACCTCCCAACACACATTGGTGGTGGTGGTGGTGTTACTTCTTGATACTTCTTTCAAAGTGTGTTTTACTTTTTTTGACTGGTCTATGTATTTCATAATTTTTATTTCTCTCTTATGCTTACATTTAATTCTTTGAGTCGTGAATTCTCAAATGCCAAACCTGTCCTGGCTGGATTAATTATCCCTATGGTAACTTTAAAAAAAAAAAAAAATTATCCCTAGGTTTTTGGTTTCTACTGGTGGCGCACATCTTCACATTACCTCGATATTGGTGCACGTAACAAAATTCATTCCGCACATGGATGGAAAAAATTAGAGGGAACACTGCCCCCAGCTGACCTTTGTCTTCAGTGGGACACCATCCTAACTCATTCTTCCAGCGATATCCTGCTGGAATAAACTGATGGCCACAAAGTTTCTCAATAGTTTTAATGCAAACCAAAATATGATGGCATTTTCCTGTTTGTGTTGATGCTGCTGCAAGTATAAATGGTCCTTCCCTTTTGGGTCAGACAGCATTGGAGTCACAAAGTGTAGTTCAACCAAGAGCCTCTCCTAGTGCTGCTCCCTCTTGTCGGATGACAGCTAAAGCAGTCATCAGAGAGAACTTGATAGCACCATCCAACAGGGACTCAGTACTGCTGGCATGTCAGAGCCTTGATCTCTGAGGGCTAAGACACGCAGTAGGTGCTCTCCTGAGAGAAGACATGCACCAGAATACTTGCTAGTGTTAAAGGTCCATCCTTAACCCGCTGGTCAATAGCTCGGTATCTTAGGCCCATCCAGGCTACGCTCTCCTAAGCGCTCTCGTTGTGACTGGTGCTCGTGGGTGCAGGAGGGAAGGTAGCAGCTCTGGTATCACTTCCATGAATATTTCTGTCCATAAATGTTTTGTGCACCTGTACAAGATAACTATCGAATGAGCATTCTCCTGGGTTCCCCTCTGCTGGGTTACATGAGAGCCTGGGTACAGATGGCAGTGACACCTCGGGAAAGGAAGGAATTGGCTGTCCTGCAAAGCGAGCCAGCAGAGGGAAGGGAAATCTAAAATACTCTTGCTAATTCCTACTTCCTGGGGCAGCCAGTTCCTTCCCCTGGTTTCTAATCTTTATTGCATGTTGTTAAGAGCATAAGGGAAAGGCATCTTCATTGCCCTAGCGAATACCAAACCAACATCTCAAAGGCTTTCAACCCAACGCAGAGCAGATTCTTTCCCAAAGAGATGAGTTTTCCTTGCCTCCACGCACTTCCAGAATCCTCTTGTTCTCTTTTTATCGGCCAGGGCGCCTGCTCTTTGATCAGTCCCGTAAATGCTAAGAGCCTGTTTTCTACATCAAAGGCAAAGCTTCCCTTTGAAATCTCAGCTGTGGAAAGCGCTTGAGCGTGGTGGTTGCGGTGCATTGTACTATAACCGATCAATGGGAGAGCAATCTTCCCCCTTCCCTGCTTCACATAGGGGAAGGAGTCGGGCTTCTTGTGATGGGGGAGATAGACTCCAGTTCCTTTCTCAGGCACGGGGTCACTGCTTGACCGCAGGGGGAAATTGACCGTCATGTCTATCGTGCTGTAGCTCCCTGTGTGAACTCTATTGCAGGATAAAAGTGACTTTATTTTGGAATAATTATTCTGCAGTGCTGGTTAACTTCCCCGTCTAGACAAGCGCTCAGTGCTGGCTTTTTGAGACTGAGGCTGCTGTATTGCACACCCGTGTGCGTGCGGGATAGAAGTGTTTGTGCTGCTGGGACTGCCCTTGTGTGGTGCTGGAAATACCTGCAGAATATTGCACCCGTAGCCGGTTTTGTGCTGGGGGATTTATGCTGCAAAGACTCACTTGAGTTACAGCAGCTGTTGCCAGTGACGCTCCTGCCTTTAGCCTCGTTTTCCGGCTGGGTTGTGTGAAGAGACAAGTGTCTTGCCCAAGAACGCCCAGTGCGCCATGACTCAGATCAGCTCACCCAAGCAGCAAGCTCTTCTAGGCCTGTGGGTCACTAGGTGCACTGCTGCCGATACCAGACGGCGCTGGAGTATTTTATCTCAAACTCGATTAAATAGCATCTGTGTTTGTGCATGTGCATCCACATGTACTTAGAAGCTCCTGACGTCATGGCCTCTTCCCACCCAGCTGGGTCCAGGCTGGCTCCTTCATGCATATGCCCTCCATAGGGAGGTCCTTAGGGGTGAAGTCCATGACCTTGGCTGCAGTGGGGCCCAAGTCCAATCTCTGCGAAAGAGCTGTTGATCCTCTGCTACTGTTCTTCTTGCTTTATTGATCCGAGCCAGGGTAAGTAGAACTCCTTCCAAAACTCTGCCGTTGTTGCTCCTGATCACCACCAGAGGTCTCAGTTGAGCCTCGGGAGGTTGATCTTCCCGGTTGGCCAAGCGTGTTGAAACCGAGCACAATAGGGCTTGGAGCTTGTGGTTTCTAAGGGCTGGTCCACACGAAGCCCCCAGTTCGAACTAAGATACGCAACTTCAGCTACGTGAATAATGTAGCTGATGTGGAAGTATCTTAGTTCAAACTTAAAGGTACTTACCGCGGGTCCACACGCGGCAGGCAGGCTCCCCCATCGACTCCGCCTACTCCTCTCGCGGAGCAGGAGTACCGGCGTCAACGGCGAGCACTTCCGGGATCGATTATCGCGTCTAGACAAGACGTGATAAATCAATCCCAGAAGATCGATTGCTTGCTGCCAAACCAGCGGGTAAGTATAGACGTACCCTAAGTGGTAGCTACCATGAAACCACTAACACAAACCTTTTCATGCTCTGTGTTACCACTAGCAGCTAGAAAGCAGTCAAACACCATGGGGAAATACCACCTTGGTCAGCTGGAGATTAATAAAGTCACAGGAACCTGGAACTGTAAAGCAAACAATGCGTATGTGAATCGCAGTGGTCGCTTTCTCTAGCTGGTCACTATTTTGCTGTTTGATCGCTCTTCTGCAGGCTGCCGTACTCCCCCATTGGGATCAGGGTCTAGCTGTTTTGTTGTGAATGGCTTCATTCTGCCCAGAGCCTTTATTCACTTGAGTGTACTATGTTTTGGGGGCATAAGAAAAGGTTTCTGCCTAATCTCTTTAAAAGTTTTGGATATTAGCCGGAGTATTGTGCTGGGTCGTTACCTGCCTAAGCCGCTAGCCATCCTCTCCTCTTGGCTTGGCGATAGTAGCCAGACATGCTTCAGGAGTGGTCAGGCCTGTCTCTGCTGGCCGCCTCCTTTTCCAGTCCAGACACAGCGGTAGCATCAGGACTCTGACCCCTTATGAATCACTGACCATCTGTCCCCTGGCGATTCTCCAAAGGGAGCTTCCCTCATCGGCCTATAAATTCTTACAGATGTAGTGCACTGAGCTAGGAAAGCGGACCTAATTTCCTCAATGTGCAAGGACTGCAGTAATCACAGGGTATTCATTATCTGGGCTTCACCCACCTGATTCTGAGATGCAATCCCCACTTGATGCTCCACCATCAGTCATGCTCCACAGATGCTGCTGTGTCTTCCTGACCCGAGATTTGGGAGTCCAGGCAACCCTGCCTCTGTGAGCAAGAGCCACAGTGGCTAAGTTATACCCGGAAACACCAGCCACTGGCATGCACAAGCGTGGGTGCATGAAGCTAGCCAGCCCCCCTTCTGGCTCTGGTCCTAGAGAGAAGAGCAACTGCTGCTGTTCCTTGGGTCTAACTCTGGGGTGTTCCTTCCACCAAGCTGCTACGTTCAGGGGTGAAGACACCAGGGCACAGCTCTGAAAGCTGGTGCTGCTGCTAATGAGAAATCGCTGTTGGCAGCTGTTTCTACCTCTTTCACAGCTACTTGAATAAGCAAATGCTTGTACTGGTACTTTGCGCTTGTGTAGAATAGAGACAGACAGACAAATAACTAAAGCAAGGAGATGACTGCCTGCCCCCTCCACCCTACTGAGCCTTTTTAGGTCACTTATGAGAAGCACCGGTGATCACACATGTTTCTAGTCTCTCCCGAGGAAGAGTTTTGCAGACGTTCAAGAATAATTTGGTGTTAACTCTTTCAGGGGCTTATTTCATAGATCGGTTTTCAGAATTCCTGGGGACAGCAGGCAACATCTTCCATTGGGGTTAGCAGCAGGCTGGTGCTTTTAATGGGTGATGACCCTGCACATGGACAGCTTCTAGAAATTGGTATTGTAGTGATAGTTGCTATTTGTACACCAGAAATACTGAGTCCCCAGCTGGCCCCGGGTGGTAGGCTTTGGATGAACACTGTAAGGTGAGACAGTCCCTGCCCCCCGAATCACAGATCTAGATAGACAAAGTGTGTGAAGGGAATGAGGCACAGAGCGGTAAGGGGCCTTGCCCAAAGTCCCACAGCTAGGCAGTGGCATAGCCAGGAATAGAACCTAGGACCCTGGCTCCTAGACCGGTCCTCTCCTCACTGGACCATGCTGCTTCTCAACTATGCAAGCCGTGCCTTCAGCTAACCTGTGCGAGGGTTGTCCTTAATGTTTTAACAAGAAAATTAGCAGCGGCAGCATTTCTCAAAGGATCTACTATGGACCATGTTCCTGTGCGTCCCAAAGGCAAATGTTCTAGACCAAACTTGTGCTGTCAATGGGGACAGGACTCCCAGGCAGGTAGGCTTCCTGGTGCAGGGATGTCCTCCGATGCTCAGCTCCCTCCGTTGCTGGGTCCCTTTAGCCAAAAGAAGTGGCTTCAGCCCAACTTTGTGGTTTTTGTGAAGCGAGTGTTTTCCTGCCCCTGTGCTAAGCCTCTGCAGCTGTTGTCTAATGTGGTGTGGACAGTTGCTGAAGGGGAGGGAAATATTTATTTTGAGTTTTGTCATTGGGCTTCTGACCAGGAACAATGAATGACCATATTGGGGCCTTTGCTCTGGGCATTTCTGTAAATGAGCTGCTAGCTACAGAGGTTTCAAACTTCCCCAGGCCAGATTAAACCCTGGACCACCCAAGCACTGCAAGGTTTAATTGGGATCAGGAAGGGTTGTGCTTTCTGAAAACTAACATAGGGGTGCGGCGGGGATAGACCTGGAGTCTGTGAAGAGCAGAAACAGGACACTAGGTGGTGCTGTTCTAACACAAACTACCAGCTCTCCTAGTCCTAGAACAGAGGTGGTACCTCTGCTAACTCCACTGTAGACAGCAAAAGTCTCCCCTCGAAGCCCAGGTCCGGACTAGCAGCGGTGTTGCAGGGCCAAGTGGAGGTGCATTAGCCAAGCTCTCCAGTGGAGCCCAGCGTTGGAGCTGCTCTAAGTCGAGCTGCATTGGCAGAGCTGTGTTGTGGCAACCCAGCTGGTGGGTAGCAGCGGGCGCTGCCGGTCGGAATGGAGGTGAATTAGCAAAGCTGTGTGGAGAAGCTGGAACATATCTGCTAATTACAACACGGTGTAGTTCACCCGCCCCACCTCAAACACTCCATGAGCAGACGGGAGCTTAGCTACAGGCCAGCTCTAGGGCAGGAAATATGTTCATTGGCCATCCTGCCCTCCGTGGCATAGAAAGGGCTAGGGGAGCGGTGTCAGGTTAAAGAGCTGGGTTCAGCCCTGGGCCTGGGACTCTCTTCAGGGCTGGTGACACTCCTCTGCACCTGGGCTGAAGGGCATACATCAAAGAAGAAAATGATCAGCTCCATGTGTACCCCGGCTAAGGCCAACTCAGCAGCAGTGTCACTGGCCTTCCTAGAAGATGCTTCTTCCACTGCCCACCCTGCCCACATGAATGAGAAAGTGCCTCTTTAGTGCCTGGCCGAGGGGAAAGGCCCGGGAGTGAAAGGATGAGGGGGTGTGTGGGGAAGCTTGCAGGGGCCCAGTTGCCAGAGTTGGGAGCACTGAGTCCAGCAGCTGGTGCCCAGCTCTGGTGGTGGGATAGTCCCTACCAGCATGTGTTTGCTTCAGAACTGCCCAGAGCCTGGGGAGAAATCTACTGAGGAGGAGGGGGCTCCCTGCTGTGCTCTGTCTCTCTGCTGGCCTGGCTTGGCGTGTAGAGCCAGAAGATAGGGTGTTCGAAGGTGCATCCTCCAGGCTATGGGCGCTAGGTGAGCTGAGGTTACTGGAGCAGGAGCCTGAGAAGAGTCAGAGGGGAGCTCAGGCTGCTTCTCCCTTGCTCCACCCCTGGCCTGGCCAAGCCAAGCCAACCGTTGGTGGGAAGCCAGCTGCTCAGCACATAGCCACAGTATAGGACCAAACTAGTGCAGGTTCCCAGCATGCCTCTCCCCCACCCCCAGCCTCTTTCCAATAGGGGAAAGATTTCCACCCAACAGGCAGTGCCCTCCCAGGCAGTGACAAGGCGGTGTCTGTCTCCAGAGGGTTCCATTTGCCAGATCCCATCAGTGCTCCACCCACACTGGGTTACAGTCCCACCAGATGTGACCACACTAGTCCAGCTAGCCTGGTATTGCATTTCCTGCCTCATCTCATCAGGCCATGCTGCACGGCCAACAGCTGATGCTTCAGGGGAAGGTGCAACCCCACCCTGCCTCCCCACTGCTGCAGTGCTAACCTGGGGGAGGGGAAGTTGCAGTTCCTTCCTGCCCAGCTGACCAGCTCACGCCCTCCAGCCCCAGGAAAGTGGATTTCCTCTTGGTTTTTGGCATGCCTAGCAGAGCTGCAAACAGTTATTCCACCAAACTCTGCAACCGTGGCAGCAGCCAGCCCCCTCAACCACTTTTCATGAACCCTCCCTCCTGTGCTCCGCCCCATGCCAGACTTCCTCTGGCCCTGAACCCTGCTGCTCGACTGCGCTTGGCATTAAACAACAAAAGTGTTTCCTCTGATCCATTGGAACCGTGCTTCCTTTCGCTCCCAGCCCCTTTGTTCTTGCACTAAGATAAGAAGGCATGAATGGGAGCGCTGGCAGGGATGAATGGGAGCGCTGGCAGGGATTTCATTAAGCAACTCTTCGGTTTGAAGAACTCCATCGTCTTTCCCATCTTACTCTGCTTTCCCAACAAAGCACCCCGCCCCCTTCCTGCAGGGACAGCCCTGGCTTGCCTTTACCACCTCTACCCTGCTTTGGGTCCTATTTCGCCTGGTTTCTTCCCTTATGGGGAAGTCCCCTGAACCGCACAGGATAGTCGGCGTGTGACGTACCATTGAGTTACGTGGTGGCCATCCGTAGCACTTCCCAACAGAGGAACTCAAAGTGCTTTCTGAAGCTGTATGCTATCCCCGTTTTACAGCTGGGGAAACAGACCTCAAGTGGTCAAGGGCCCAGCCCAAGGCCACACAGGAAATCAGTGGCAGTGGACTTGATCGCACAGGATTATTCTTCGATGAGGGAGAACAAATCGGTGGCAAACTCAGGGTTTTTCTCTGTGAGGAGTTGCCACCGATTTGACCTAAGCTGTGTAGTGAAACTGAGTTAGTTAAACAAGTGCAAACTTATAGACTCATAGACTTTAAGGTCAGAAGGGACCATTATGATCATCTAGTCTGACCTCCTTCACAACGCAGGCCACAGAATCTCACCCACCCACTCCTGTTTAGGAGTGTTTATACACCAATGCCAGAAGCCTAGGTAGTAAAATGGAGGAATTGGAGCTCTTGGTCCAAGAGCTGAAACCAGATATCGTAGGAATAACAGAAACGTGGTGGAATGGCAGTCACGACTGGAACACAGGTATGGAGGGGTATGCACTGTTTAGGAAAGACAGGAACAAAGGTAAAGGTGGGGGGGTGGCATTGTATGTCAATAGTGAAATAAGCTGTAAAGAAATAATAGTTGATGGATTAGATAACACAGAGTCCGTCTGGGCAATACTCACACTGGGTAATAGGACTACTAGAGCCTCTCCGGGGATAGTGCTCGGAGTGTGCTATAGACCGCCGGGATCGACCCAGGATATGGATAAGGAACTATTTAATGTGTTTAGAGAAGTAATTACTAATAGAAAGTGTGTAATTATGGGGGACTTTAACTTCCCAGATATAGATTGGGGCACAAACGCTAGTAGTAATAATAGGGCTCAGATGTTCCTAGATGTGCTTGCTGATCAATTCCTTCATCAAGTGGTAGCTGAACCGACGAGGGGGGAGGCCATTTTAGATTTGATTCTGGTAAGTAGTGAGGACCTCGTTGAGGAAGTGGTAGTGGGGGACAATTTGGGCTCCAGTGATCATGAGCTAATTCGGTTTAAAATACATGGGAGGAGTAACAGAATTAAGTCAAAGACTAGGGTTTATAATTTTAAAAAGGCCAATTTTAACAAATTAAGGGGACTGGTAAGGGAAGTGGATTGGGCAAACGTATTAATGGATCTAAAGGCAGAAGAAGCCTGGGATTACTTCAAGTTAAAGATGCATGGGCTGTCGGAGGCCTGCATTCCAAAAAAGGGAAAAAGATTACAAAGCAGGAGATTTAGACCGAGCTGGATGAGCGACTGACTCAAAGGGGCGATTAGGAAAAAACAGAAAGCGTACAAAGAGTGGAAGAGGGGAGGGATTAGTAAAGAAACTTACCTTAGCGAAGTCAGAGAATGTAGAGATAGAGTGAGAAAGGCCAAAGGCCGTGTAGAGTTGGACCTAGCGAGGGGAATTAAAAGCAATAGTAAGAGGTTTTACAGCCATATAAATAGGAAGAAAGCAAAGAAAGAAGAAGTGGGACCGCTGAAGACTATTGCCGGAGAGGAGATTAAAGACAATCTAGGCATGGCGCAATATCTCAATGAATATTTTGCATCGGTGTTTAATGAGGCCAATGAAGGTATTAGGGATACTAGCACCACTACAGAGGGGCATTCAGGATGGGGGATTACCGTATCCGAGGTAGAAACAAAACTTGAATGCCTTAATGGGGCTAAGTCGGGAGGACCGGACGATCTTCATCCGAGAATATTGAAGGAATTGGCGCGGGAAATAGCAGGCCCATTAGCGATAATATTTAATGAATCTGTAAACTCGGGGGTGGTCCCGTTAGACTGGAGAATAGCTAATGTGGTTCCTATTTTCAAGAAAGGGAAAAAAAAGTGATCCGGGTAACTACAGGCCTGTTAGTTTAACATCTGTAGTGTGCAAGGTGTTAGAGAAAATTCTGAAAGAGAAACTAGTTGAGGACCTGGAGGTTAGTGGCAATTGCGATAAATTACAACATGGTTTTACGAAGGGCAGATCGTGCCAAATGAATCTGATCTCCTTCTTTGAGAAAGTAACGGATTTATTAGATAAGGGAAATGCGGTGGACCTAATATACCTGGATTTCAGTAAAGCGTTTGATACTGTACCCCATGAGGAATTATTGGTTAAACTGAAAAACATGGGGATCGATATGAAAATCCAGAGGTGGATAAGGAATTGGTTAATGGGGAGAATGCAGCGGGTCGTATTAAAGGGTGAACTGTCGGGTTGGAGGGAGGTTACTAGTGGAGTGCCTCAAGGTTCGGTTTTGGGACCCATTTTATTTAATCTATTTATAACTGACCTCGGAACCGATTGCAGGAGTGGGCTGATAAAGTTTGCGGATGATACGAAGGTGGGAGGTGTTGTAAATTCGGAGGAGGATAGGGATATCCTGCAGGGAGACTTGAACGAGCTTGTGAATTGGAGTATCAGGAATAGGATGAAATTTAATAGTAAAAAGTGTAAGGTGATGCATTTGGGGATGACTAATAAAAATTTTAGTTACAAGATGGGGACGCATTGGTTAGAAGTAACGGAAGAGGAGAAGGACCTAGGGGTCCTAGTAGACCGCAGGATGACTATGAGTCGACAATGCGACGTGGCGGTGAAAAAAGCCAATGCTGTCTTGGGATGCATTAGGCGAGGTATATCTAGTAGGGATAAGGAGGTCCTGCTTCCGTTGTACAAGGCGCTGGTGAGACCTCATTTGGAGTACTGTGTGCAGTTCTGGTCTCCCATGTTTAAAAAAGATGAACTCAAACTGGAACGGGTGCAGAGAAGGGCCACTAGGATGATCAGAGGAATGGAAAACCTGTCGTATGAAAAGAGACTAGAGGAGCTTGGGTTGTTTAGTCTGACAAAGCGAAGGCTGAGGGGGGATATGATTGCTATCTTTAAATATATTAGAGGGATTAATACGAGGGAGGGAGAAGAATTATTCCAGCTTAGTACTAATGTGGATACGAGAACGAATGGATATAAACTGGCCGTGGGGAGGTTCAGGCTTGAAATTAGACGAAGGTTTCTGACCGTCAGAGGGGTGAAATATTGGAACGGCCTTCCGAGGGAAACGGTGGGGGCGACGGACCTGTCTGGTTTTAAGATTGTTAGATAAATTTATGGAGGGAATGGTTTAATGGTAAAACATAGTAGTCAAGGAAAACCAAGAAATGGTAGGTAAATTGTATAATGGCTGACAGGGGTCAGGCTGGAGACTCTTGCCTATATGCTCGGGGTCTTACTGATCGCCATATTTGGGGTCGGGAAGGAATTTTCCTCCAGGGCAGATTGGCTGAGCCTCTGGAGGTTTTTCGCCTTCCTCCGCAGCATAGGGCAGGGATCTCTAGCAGGAGGGTTTCTGCCGATTGAAGTCACCTAAAACAGGATTGGGGACTTCAACAGCAGAGTCCAGGGAAGGGGTAGGGACGGTTTTATGGCCTGCAGCATGCAGGGGGTCAGACCAGATGATCATAATGGTCCCTTCTGACCTTAAAGTCTATGAGTCTATGAGTCTGTAACAAACCCCTAACCTATGTCTGAGCTATTGAAGTCCTCAAATGGTGGTTTAAAGACCTCAAGGTGCAGAGAATCCTCCAGCAAGTGACCCGTGCCCCATGCTGCAGAGGAAGACAAAAAACCTCCAGGGCTTCTGCCAATCTGCCTTGGGGGAAAATTCCTTCCCGATCTCAAATATGGCAATCAGCTAAACCCTGAGCATGTGGGCAAGACTCACCAGCCAGCACCCAGGAAAGAATTCTCTGTAGTAACTCAGATCCCACCCCACTAACATCCCATCACAGACCATTGGGCATATTTATCTCTAATAATCAAAGATCAATTAATTGCCAAAATTAGGCTGTCCCTTCATACCATCCCCTCCATAAACTTATCAAGCTTAGTCTTGAAGCCAGATATGTCTTTTGCCCCCACTGCTCCCCTTGGAAGGCTGTTCTAGTCGTCACTCCTCTGATGATTAGAAACCTTCGTCTAATTTCAAGTCTAAACTTCTTAATGTCCAATTTATATCCATTTGTTCTTCTGTCCACATGGTACTAAGCTTAAATAATTCCTCTCCCTCCCTGATCTTTATCCCTCTGATATATTTACAGAGAGCAATCATATCTCCCCTCAGCCTTCTTTTGGTTAGGCTAAACAAGCCAAGCTTGAGTCTCCTTTCATAAGACAGGTTTTCCATTCCTCGGATCATCCTAGTAGCCCTTCTCTGTACCTGTTCCAGTTTGAATTCGTCCTTCTTAAACATGGAGACCAGAACTGCACACAATATTCCAGATGAGGTCTCACCAGTGCCTTGTATAACGGTACTAACACCTCCTTATCGCTACTGGAAATACCTCGCCTGATGCATCCCAAGACCGCATTAGCTTTTTTAACGGCCATATCGCAATGGCGGCTCATAGTCGTCCTGTGATCAACCAATACTCCGAGGTCCTTCTCCTCCTCTGTTACTTCCAACTGATGCGTCCCCAGTTTATAACCAAAATTCTTGTTATTAATCCCCTAATGCATGACCTTGCACTGTTCACTATTAAATTTCATCCTATTACTCCAGTTTACAAGGTCATCCAGATCTTCCTGTATGATAGCCCGGTCCTTCTCTGTATTAACAATACCTCCCAGCTTCTGTGTAGATGCTCTTATTTCAGTATCGCTTAAAGTCAGTTGGGAACTGGTGTAAACCAAACTGCAGTCAGTATCCACACCAGGCCTTGCACTGGTTTAACAACCGATTTAAATTGAACGGGAGCAACTCTCCAGGGTAGCCAAGGCCTACGGCTGCCACTGGGAAGGCAGGGCTAGAACTCAGTTCCTCGTGTGTTTGAACCGCTGGCCTTTACTACTAGAGCTAAATAGGAATCAGCCTAGTAGTAGGATAGGGCGTGTGCTCCGCAGCTGTGATTCCATCAGTAGAGGGGAGTGTTGCACACACCAGCCACAGCCCACTGCAGGTGGTTGTGCTTTGCCAGCACTGTTACGCCGCACGACGGCCCTGTGAAATAAGTCAGATCAGCCCCATTTTAAAGATTGGAAAACTGAGGCTGAGATTAAGTTACCCTGAGCCTGGGTGAGCAGGAAGGAGTTTCTGGCTTCCAGCCCCATGCCCAACCCATGTGGCATTCCTTCCTCTCTGCCTGTCCCCTGGGGCCTCTGCGAGATAGGCTCTCTGCTTATCTGCACCTGAGGGCCAGGCCTCTGCTATTTATGTGTCATCTCCGCCCTGTTAGCAAACTCCAGCTGTTTGAAGAGAACAGGGAGGGGCAGCTGGGTTCAGCTGACCCGGCTGCCTGGCCTGCTGGTGGGGTGTCAGAGCCTTTGCCTGATGCAGAATAGACCGGGCTGAAATAGCAGCAACACTGCACCCCTCCCAGTGTCCCCGTGTCCAGGAATTTACATCTCCGTCTTCTCCCATGATACCAGCCCTGCAAATGGCTCTCTGGAGGTGGGGGAAGCCAGTGGAACCGTAAATCCACTAGCTGCACCGTAGACTTCTAGGAGCTGTTAGTGGGTACTGTGTTATGCCTGCCCTGTTATCTCCCTTCTGGAGAGAAAATGCTACTGTCAATTGCGTCCGTCCGCAGCAGCAGCTGCAGGGTTGCCCATGTGTGATCTGGGCAGTTAATGGAACCCCGACTCATGCAAAGCCCCTGGAGAGACAGCTGCTTAGCGATCTGGGCCCACTCCTCAGCTGGTGTCAACGGGAATCGCCCCACTGCAGCCACCAGAGCCGTGTCCTGCTGGCCCAGCTGAGGAGGTGGCCCTCTGTCTTCCGCTTAGTTTGGCTGAGGCTCAAATGCTGAATGACACCCGGTAAATCTATTTGCTCTGAGCCCCCAGGGCGTGACGTCCTCCTTGGTGTGTCCTACAACTCGGAGCATGCCGCTGGCTAGCTCCCTACCAAAGTCACGGCCGTGAAAAATTCGTCACGGACCGTGAAATCTGGTCTTTTGGATACTTTTACCTGATCCTATACAGATTTCATGGGGGAGACCAGTGTTTCTCAAACTGGGGGGGGTCCCAATCCAAAAAGGGGTTGCGGGAGGGTTGCGCGGTTATTGTAGGGAAGTTGTGGTATTGCCACTCTTACTTCTGCACTACCCTCAGAGCTGGGTGGCTGGAGGGTGGTGGCTGCTGGCTGAGGGCCCATCTCTGAAGGCAGCAGTGCAGAAGTAAGGGTGGCAATACCACACCCTCCCCTACAATAACCTTGTGACCCTGCCACTAGCCCCCTTTGAGTTAGGCCCCTACAGTTACAACACTGTGAAATTTCAGCTTTAAATATCTGAAATCATGACATTTACGATTTTTAAAATCCTATGAGCATGAAATTGACCAAAATGCACCCTCAATTTGGTAGGGCCCTACCTATGGCACTCTGCGAATAGCATCATGTGCAGCCTCTAGATGGCGCTGTCTCCTGCCCTGCCAGGGGTGATCAAGTCTGAAATCATGGGTCTTTTCCAGCTCCAGCTTTCTCCCTTCGGATATTTGAAAGTCTCAGGAACCTGGATGGCGAAATACCTGGATGGTCCCATAACATTCCTGGCACTTACTGGTGGTCTCATTGACAGTCCCAGCAAGGAAGCCGAGGGCTGAATGGGACAGGCAGACTGACCTCCTCCCTCCCATGTGGGAGCCGTTACAAGCCCCAGAAGGAAACGGCCAAGAATCCAAGCTCTGAACGTGGCTTTGCTCTGATGCTCTGTTCCCTTTCTCCACAGCCATGCACTGCAGGCCGGATGGGCGGCCTAATGCAGCAGGCTGGTCCTCACGATTTATGGTGTTTTTCTTTAAAGTCCCAGCTCCTGGAGTCATGAGGTTGCCGGAGAATCTCAGCTTTCATTTAAAAACATCAACAAATTTATCACCTGCTTGGTTACAGAGGAAAAGCTTGAAAATATGACCCAAGTGATTGCTAAAAGTTCACACGCAGAAGGCAAATACAGAGTCTCCCAATTCTTTAAACAAAAACAGCTCCGGGTTTTTAAACTCCTGAGGTTGGCCCTACTGGCTGTGCATGTAATGTGCCCCCTGGTGCCTTTGGAACGAGACACCCATAGCTGATCACAGGCTGAGAATACCACCTCCACCTGGGGAAGGGAGGCCGTAATCTAGCTCTGGCGTTTAACTGGGCCACATCACTATAGCAGCCTTTAATGAGTTTACCCTCACTACCCCTGTGTGGCAGGGCTCTTATCCCCACGGTACAGACGGGGAGCTGAGACCCTGAGAAGCTCAGTGATTTGCCCAAGTGAACTCAGGGCTCCCAAAGCTCAGTCTAGTGCCACAACCTCTGGCCGTCCTTCCTCTCGCACAGGTGAGCGGCTCCTGTCCCCAGAAGAACCCGCACCACCCAACCCCTTAGGAACGAGCACGGTCTGCCAAGAGGTGCATCCGGCACTGCAGGGGCCAAACGCACCCTGGTGTTAAGGTGGAGGGCAGGCGGGGGAAAGCACCAGCCCCAGAAGGCCAGGCTCGCTCATGATCCCAGTGATGGTACTTCGCTCAAGCACGCTGGGACCTGTCCATGGCTGATGCAGATGGAGTGCGGCCCTCGAGCGTTCCTAGCAGGCTGCCAATGTGGCCCTCGGCTGGGTACAGCCTGGCCAGGGCCGTGCTGAATGCTGCAGTGATTGGGCCATGACCGAGCAGAGCTGGCTGGAGACCCACCTCCAAAACGGGGCATAAACAAGCCCAAACAGCGGCTACGTGGCTTGCTGGAGGGCAGCTGCAGTTTCCCAGGGCTCTGCACAGATTGGAGATGATAACGCTGTCCCCTGCCTGTGCCAAGAGGGGAGCTGAAGCCAAGCCCAGCCTCGCTGCCTGCTGAGTCTTGCCGCGTTCAGAGGGCCAGGACTGCGGGAGGCGTCCGATGGCGGCCGCGCACTGAGGCGCCCCG
This sequence comes from Trachemys scripta elegans, assembly GCF_013100865.1. Classification (NCBI taxonomy): domain Eukaryota; kingdom Metazoa; phylum Chordata; order Testudines; family Emydidae; genus Trachemys; species Trachemys scripta. The sequence continues at coordinate 42,143,341 of NC_048310.1, read as the reverse complement.
TGCAGCTGGCAAGGCTTGCCGGGCAAGGGGGGGCTCTGCGGCTGGTGGGTTCCCCAGGGGAATAGCCCTTGCATAGGATTTGCCCTCTGGCTGTGCAGTGGAACTGTGTCGATCCCTATCGGCCGTCCCCAGTCCAAGCGCTGAGCTCCAGGGATCTTTGAGCATCAGGCCCTGGGGGAAGAAAAGTCCCCCAAAAGCAGGAGTGTCCAGTGGAGAGGGAGCTTCTGCTGCATCCCTTAAGGGATGCACTCACTCACCTCCGGCAGACTGGCCCCTCCGGTGGGGGCTGGGAGGGGAAGTCTAGAGCCCGATTTGGGGGTGCACTCCTTGGAACTGTCACAATGCATCGGCCTCAGATTGAAGTGCAGCAACTCCCCAGTGAGAGCTGCCAGTCAGAGGCCACCTACCCCCCCCCCCCCACGGAGCCCCACTGACTTACATGGGCTTTCCCAGAGGGGAAGGCAGGCTAGAACTTGGCTCAGGTTCTGCGTTAGCGCCAGGCAGCTCAGTTGGAGCGACTCCCTCAGCTGTTACTGGCATAGGGGGCAGGGACTGGATTTTCAGTCTGCAGCCCCAGTCCTGCTCCCCCAGTGCCTGGAGGGGGGGGGGGAACTGTGCCAGGTGGAAGGAATTCTCTCCCCTGGCAGTTTGATGAGGGGGAGGGGCCTGCTCTGATTCTTGGGATTAGCTCCTGCTATGAGCGGCTGCTCGTACCCGCCCCAGAAAGTCCTGGGCATTGCCAAGTGTGACCCAGTCTGCCTGAAGCACCAGGGCAGGCAGAGCCTCCCACAGGCAAGCTCTGATTGTCCTAAACTGCAGAAAACCCTAACTTCAGCCACTCAGTGGTTGCCACCGAGGGCAAACTCAGCTGTGCAGAGAAAGTGGCACTGCCCCTTTAACTGAGCTTGCGGGGCCTGTGCCTGGGGGGGCAGGTTTGGGTCCCCCTGTCTCCGGCTGCCCTGGCTGTGGAGGCTGCCAGCCAGTTGCCAGATGTTTGCATTGATAACCTCCAGATGTGGAACGTCGGGTTTTCCAATCATGACACCCAGCCAAGGTGGAAAATCTTGGACCAAAGGGAGTTGTTTCTGCGGCTCTGGAATAGCCCACAGCTGGAGCTGGCAGCAACGGGACGTCCTCCTCTGAGCCTTCCCATGGAAGGGTTACGCCAAGATCCTGGCGGTGCTCCCGACAAGCTGGGGAAATGGGTTCCCCGCCTCCACTCGGCATCGTCCAGGCTTCCTTCCTAGCCAATCTCCAATTGATTTTCTTCACTCCAGTTTATTTATTCACAGCTGCTGCGGAGATCGGGACTGTTGGCTCCAGCAGCATCGAGCCCAATCCGCGTGCTGCTGAGCTCGGCCTCTTGAGTCTAACCAAGGAGCACTGCGGGCACTGTCCACGCGCAGGCCAGAGTCTCTGTTCGCAGAGCAGTATGAGAGCACGGGTTGTTTGGTGAGCTCCATCGCATCGGCTATTTCTCAGGCTGGTCAGCCAGCGTGGGCCGATAAAACGGGCTACGGCGCCTGTTCTGGAGAGACTCGGCAGCGGAGTGGCAGGCCGGGGCGCGGGTGCCTTGGCAGGGCTGGGGGGGCCCCACCGCTGGAACGGCAGGGGGTGCTGTGGTTTGGGATTGAGGTGCAGCGGGAGAGCTGGGTGTGGACGTGCAAGCCTGAAAGGTGCCCAGGACAGGAAGCGAAGGCTGCCGTAGCTGCTGAGTGTGGGGCAGTGGCAGGGCTGTTTGGAGGGACGGGGGGGGCTGCAGGTCAGGATCAAGGGGCATCGGCCAAGCAGCGTGTGAAGGGCTGTGGAGCCGCTTGCTTGCACTGCAAGGCTGGCCAGCACGTCCCTGAGCATCACAAACCCTAACCCCGCAGCCCCCTCCCCGGCTCTGGCAGGGGCTCCCCCGTCCCCGTCCCCCCGGCTGATGTAAGGCCCAGTGGCGCTCAGCTGCTTCCCAGCACTGTGCCAAGTTTGGCTGTTGTGACGGAAACCAGTTGCTATGGCGATGAGGCTGGGTCCAGCTTTCAACTCGCAGGTTTGTCTCCTGGTTTCGCCGTTTCGGTTTTGTCAGTGAGAGTTTCCAGATGGCCTGGGGCTTGGCAGCGGGTCTGGCAGGAGCGGGGGTGGGGGGAGGGGCTGGAAGCAGCCCTCCCCCGGCCCCAGCCACGATCTGAGCCGCCCTGAGCACTGGGGTCCCGGCCCAACGCCAGCTCCCGATCCCAACCCAGGGAACGGTCCCATGGCCTGGCATGACCCAGACCCAGAGATGTCGCCCAGGCCCAGACTTTGAGCCCATCAAGTTCTGTGGCCCTTTCCCTTTCCGCCTCCCCAAATTCAAGTGGGATGATGGAGCGACTGTCCCCTAGACCCCCCCAGCAGGGCCTAGCTGGGGGCCGGTGGGGTGGGCTTGGGCCTTGTTTATTCGCGAGGTACAGACTAAGCTGTCCAATGCATTCACAGTGCTGGCCTTGGCCGCGTGGCATGTGTGGTCCCTGGTGAGGACCCAGGCGACTCCCCATTAGCTGGGCCTAGAGAGCTTGCATTCAGGGCCTGCAAACCTGCTGATTTAGGGTTCTCCATCGTCTCCAATCTGGGACTCTCGGCTTAGGTTTGCTTTAAAAGCCAAGTGAGTTTGCAGCCCTCTTCCCGGCAGTGATGGGCCCTCATCCTGGCCTGCGCTCAGTGACGCTCACAGGTTGTTCCCAGGCCCTGCGTGCTCGGGTTGCTACCGCTCTTCTGGAGACAGCCAAACCAAACCCTGAACTGGCCGGAGAGCAGTGGGAGGGACGGCCCAGCGCTCAGCCAGGCAGGGTGTTATCAACGCCCATTCACAGGTGGCTGTCGCTGCACCGTATCTGACCACCCCCCAGGGTGAAACATGGACAGCTCGACCGTCAGGCGTCCAATCTGCTCTATCCAGCCAGCCATCGGCTCTTAGCGATCCCTCCGCTCTTTCATCGCCAGCTCCCAGACGCCCAGCTTCCCTGACAGTGCCTGCTTTCCCCAAGGTTGGCTGGTGCAGCTGGACTTCAGCTGACCTGCCTTAGGGAAAGCAGGGTAACCGAGGGCTGGTATGACGGTGTGTTCGCTCCAGCCCTCAGCTCAGGCATGGTGGCTGAAGCCCTTTAGCCGAAGTCCTGCTGGGCCAGCGCATGGTCACATCGGGAGTCCGTGGCGGAGCTGCAGCATGAGCCAAGATTTCCAGAGTCCCAGCTCAGCGCTTCACCCACAAAACCGCCCTCAGGGGGGCTTACACCAGCCAGGGATGGATTAGCCCACTGGTGCTTGATAGGCCCAGTTTGTAACAAGGCAATCTGGCCTCCAGCACAGAGCTGCTGCCCCATCAGCTGTTCCGCCGTAGCCAGCCGGCTCAGTTATTCAGGCCTCATACATCTCAAACCTCTTATCATGAACAAGGTCTTGTCCTCCTCAGAAATGAAGGGCTCTGACTGGTTCAAACCACGGGGCTTTTCCAGGCAGGACAGTACTGCGAGTCAAGACTGGACAGTGGGACATGTGGATTTTCAAACCCGGGTAAGGGAGTTTATAGATGCAATTGAGAGATTATTAAGGGTGGATCTCCGGGACACCCCACCCCAGCCCAAATCCCAGCCCAGGATTTTGGCTTAATTGAAAGAGGAGTTTGACCCCCACCTATCTATCCCAGCTTTCCTGCTGAGCCCAGTGCATGCTGGGACAGGGCTTTGGGAATATAGGGAGTACTGATGGACACCCATTGTGCAGATGGGAACACCAAGGTCCATGGTTAGATTCTTTCAGTGTCTTGTTTTTGGTGGCACCAATGGAGACACACCATCCCCCGTTCCATTGTCAGGCTGGTTGTTCTGATTTTTCAGGGCCGTCCGGTACTCGGCGCTGGACAGTTTCATTCTGCTCCTGGATCGTGTGAGTTCATTTCTGCACCTCCCACCTCAGCCCACTGGGTTCAGGCTCTGAGGCTGGGCCCAGCATTTTATCCTATTTCTTGTTTGTATGATTGGAGTGCTTGGGAGTCTGTCATGGCCCGGGACCCCAGTGCGCTAGGCACTGGACTGACAGTCCCTGTCCTAAGGCGCTTACAAGCTAAGTCTAAGCCAAGAGACAACAGCTGGATACTGACGGATGGGGGAATACAAGGTAACAATGAGACAGCATGACAGGCGGGATCTCCGCAGACCAGCTGCCCAATCATTATCAAGTTTTTTGTAGGTATCCTGGCACCGGATGCCCTGTGTGTCTGGGATGCAGGGCCATGCATGACAGCTGTCTCAGGCCGTTGCCAATGGTGCCAGCAGCCATATGCATGTTATGCCCAGTGCATCCTGTTGGCAGGGGCACCAACTGGCAGGCAGGGCCGCCCAGAGGGGCAAAAGGGGCAGTTTGCCCCTGGCCCCTCATTGGAGAGGGCTCCCAGACTGAGTGGTGTTATGACCCGGCATGCAGTCATTGGAATTTGGCCCCATGCCCCATTCAGCCCCGGAGAGGCAGCTGGCTCGGTATTCCGAACTTCCGTTATCCGACCCCCTTTGATAGTGACCGGCAAAGGTGGGGGTGAAGATGGTAAGAGCAAAGAGGGCTGGAGGCCGCCGGATCACACTTTCAACCTCCACAGAGTATAGTCCTAGAGTCCCATAGTGCCTCATTCCTGGGGGCACAGAAGAGATGCAGTAGGTGCACTCACCTGTTTGCAGCTGGGAGACTGCATCCTGCCTGCCTGCCTATCGCCCCCATCGCTGTGGGATCTAAGATCCTCGGAGGTCAGTCAATGGAAGTCAGGTGCCTAAATCTCTTGGGGATCTGGGTCTAAGTGCATTCGCCACATGGCATTTCCTGGCACGATACTGGGGTGGGGCAAAATCACGGTCGCTGAGGCCGCTTTGCCAGAGTCCGTCTCCCAGGGGTAGCTTTCCCCTGCTTTTCCTGGGGCTGGATTCAGCGCCATCCCCCCGAAACACAGGGCCGCTGCTGAGAAAAGCCAGCTCTTGGTCGCTCCTACCCAAGCCCCCTTCCCCTGGATCTCTCGCAGCCTGAGCGAGGCGCAGACGATGGAGCCAAAGGGAGCTGGGAAAGGCTCTGCTGTCCCTTTAAGATGGCCCAGGTCCCGAAGGAAGGACAATGGGGCCTTTGGAGTGAGGACGTAATGGCATCTTTTGGGGGCCCTTTGATGTGCAGGGCTCAGAAAAGAGGGTTCCCAGCCAGCGGATAAAAAGGCCTTTCTCTGCTCTCAACAGAGCTTCCATTAAAACCCGAGGAGGCAGCTGGGGGGATGGGGAGAGCGAGAGATTGTCCTTCCCTTTTAAAGTAATTAGTGGCTCTCAGGCCAGCGCGAAGGGCCTGGTTTAATTTACTGCAGGACTCTGCCGGCGCCGCGCTCCCAGGCTGGTTTCCAGCAGCCGCCAGGCTCCCTTGGACGCTGTTCCTGCTCCCTGGAGGAGAGCCAAGGGAATTAAAGGGACACGTTCGTTCGGCCAAACCACCGGCCTGATCCCAAGAGAGGCAGTGGGAGACACAGGCACTCAGCACCTCGCTGGGTCGGGGCCAGCAGGACAGGAGAGACAGAGTGAAGGAGGAGGCGAAAGGAGAGGGATAGAAAGAGAGGGAACGGGTCGAGGGTGAAGGAGGAAGGGAGATGGGGGTCACAAAGAGAGACGCAAGGGGAGTATTCTACCAGCACTGGAGCCCCAGGAATCAGAGCTGGGTCAGAACCACCCCAGATATCGGGGTAGCCATCTCTGCTTAGCGTTGCCAAACTCTGAGCCAGGGTGATGGGCACCTTAAATTAGAGAGTCCTCACAGATGGGGAAACTGAGGCACAGAGCAGGGCAGTGACTTGCTGACAGTTGCCAAGTAGGTCAGAGACTAGGACCCAGGACATCCCAGCTCTAACCACTAGACAGTGCTGCCTCAGTAGGAAGGACATGAAAGAGAAAGAGGGACAGACAATGGCAAAGCCTGAGACGAGGAGAGGGAGGGGAGGGAACGTGGGAACGATAATAGAGTAAAAAGAAGAAGGAAAGAAAGAAAGGCAGGAAGGGGCTGGGGGAGGGATTGGACCAAAGAGAGTCTGGAATAAGGTGTTACCGCCTCATGACCGAGACCAGGGACTCTGTCCCGTTAGCACTAGAGCCAGGAAAATCTCCAGGGGATGACGGTGCACGGTCCGTCCATGAAAGCAGCAATCTCTCTCTCTACCTATCATGACTATTTTACTTTATCATGTATTATTTACTTGGGCCAAGATTTTCAAGGCTGGCTAGTGATCCTGGGGGCCCCGTTTTTTGGGGGGCCCCAACTGGAGACACCTTAGAGCGGCCTGGTTTCCAGAGGACGGGGTGGGGGGGGGTCAGCACTTTTTGAAAAGCAGGCCCCTGCAAGGGGACTTCAGCCAAGCACCCTAATCTTGGCCTTGGTGCCCCAAGCATGCTGGGTGCTTTACGGAGGGTACGGCGCGTACATCCCTGTCCCGAAGCTCGTCTGCGCTAACTAGGGTGCAGGCAAAGCCCGGGAGCAGCGAAACGCCGAGCCGCTGAGGCAGGGCCGTTTGCCATGAGGAGACTTGGGGGTGCGGTGGAGTTCCTGGAAGAAGCATGTGGCTCAGCGTGGGGCGTTGAGGCTCCAGCCATGGCCTAGAGGTGAGCCGGAGACGGAAGGGGCCGAGAACAGAGAGATGAGCGAGATGGGGATGGAAGCCAGGCTGTACGGGGTCTTCCGGGCCAAGGGGAGGAGTGAAATCTGAAGCAGAAGGCGAAGGATGGGGCTTGTGCTCTGAGCAAGGGGCCAGGGTGCTGGCCGGCTGGAGAGTCAAGGAGGTCACAGTGGTTGGGCTACACGAGTCTCTCGCTCAGTGCAAAAGCTTTGGGGCAGGCCCGGAACAAGACCCGCCTATTCCGGCTGCAGGGCCCTGACAGGTGGGGCAGCTGGCTAAGCCCTCGGCCGGGTCCCAGCCCCAGAGGCAGCAGCAGGAAGAAAGGGCTTCCTGCCCTCTGGAGCGCGATGGCGGAAGGTCAGAGGTGGTGCCGGGACGCGGCTGCTCCAGGAGCTGCCTGTATCTGGGAGCGGCATCAGCTTCTGTGTAAACAGCGTCTTCCTCTCGGGATGCTTCCAGCCTCGCCGCTCAGCGGATGTGGAGAGTGCTGGGTCTCCGGCTCCTGATGGGCGGGAAACGGAAACGCCGGGCAGAAGCCCGCCACGCTGGCACAGCTCCCGCCCTCACCCCCACCCAGCCCATTTGCCAGGCTCCTCCAGTTTGTCTCTTGTCTTTCATTTTAACCCCTGAACACCACCTGCCGAACCCAAGCCACACGGCTGATAACTTCTCCTGGGGCACTGCCCCAAGGCCTCCATTGAAAGGCCAGAGAGAGTTCACAGGCGGCACGGCGGGCGTTCTCTTTTTAGAGCATTTCTAGTGTTCGGCGGCTCTGCAGCCGTGCTCTGCTTCATTTGTGAGGGGCGCCGAGCCATTCAAATGTGATGCCTGTTGTTTTCTGCGACCTGCCCCTCCAAGCCGCAGAGTTTGGCAGCCATGTTGTTCTCTGAGTGGCTGCAGCATGTCCTGGTCCAGAGGAGATGCACACATCGCGCTCTCTCTCTCTTTCTCGTTCAAGGAGACTTTGTGTTTGTTCTTTCTTAGTATTGGTTTTCCTGAATTTAAACTAAAAGCCCTCTTACACTGAAGGTGCACAGTTGCTCTTTGTGGATGGAAGCAGAACATTTGACATCTCCCCTCCCTCCCTACCCCCACCCCACACCCACACAATGGAACTCATCCTAAGGAAAAAATTCTCCTCTCCAATCCACACAGCAGCTCTGTTATCCACCTATAGGGCAAGGCCATAGCATGTATACTGCATGGCTGCCCTGCCTGGCACCCTGAGATCAGTGGGCGCTTTGTGCATGGGTACTAGCATGTCTAGTGGTGGAGATTCCCCTTTAGCGCAGGGGGCTGGCGAGCAGGAGGAGCTGGGTTTGATCCCTGCTCTCAGCATGCAGTTCTGCCCATGGTACTTCGCTTAGTGAGCCATGTTGTCCTTCGGACGCACAGACTTTGCCCCAATCCCTAAACCTTTCTGGCTCATGCTGGCTGACGCCCTTCGGACCCAACGCCAGCGCGCCGCGGAGTTTCAATTCCCTGTTAACACAAGACAACTGCAGGGCACTGCAGCGTCCTGGGACAGATGTCTAGCGGCAACCTTGGCGGGCTGAGTCCTGCAAGAATGGCTGGAGTCCCGCACACTGGAGACCTCTGGGACTCTGGAGTTCAGAGGATTTGCAGAGCATAACGGGCCCCAGTTCTACGCTGGCATATTGAATACAGTGTTTTACCAACCATGATGTAGGGTAGGCTGGTGCGTGGAGCATGCAGGACTGGAGACCTGTGTTCTACTCCAGGTACATCACTGAGTCACTGGGCAAATGCCTCAGTTTCCCCATCGGTGCTAATGTTCTCTCCCTACCGCACCCAGGGTCACTGATGGCTGTAGAGCGCTTGTCCCCAGGGCGTGGAAAGGCCGGTATTTTTGTCGCCAGGGTGCGTTACCTTCTTGCCAGGGCGTCTGTGCACCAGCAGAACGCCTCTCCCTTGAAACCAGCCTCCACCCCTCTCTCTGGACAGCTCATTTGCTGCGGTCACAGCCCAGTCGACTGGGGCCCGGTGCTTCAGCACCATGGAAGCGGTTGTGATGCCTGGGCTGGCGGCCTCACCAGGAGACTGTCGACGCCGTTGTCCTAACGAAACAGGGAACCACCACAGGCCCTCCAGGTGTCAGCTGCAATGGAGCGGGGGCGGGGAGGGACTGGCTGGGGGCAGGTGCCTGGGGGAATCCTGCTATCCATGGGCACTGATCTCGCAGGGCAGGCCTAGGCCTGGGGCGCAGGAGACCTGAGCGCTTGTCCCAGGCTCCAGTGGGTCTAGAGCCCACCTCGCAGAGCACGAGGAGATGCCCAGACGGAAGGTGCTGTGTGAGTGCATCGAGCTTTGGGCTTGTCGCTGGAGATGGCTCTTTGCCAGTGGCCTGCAGCCGCCAGATCCCTCTCCCAGGGCAGGGCCCTGGCCTCAGAGGAGCCATCAATTACAGCCTGACATCACCTCCCCCGGAGCTGCTCCAGCAGCCAGGAAAACCCGCTGGAATCGATTAGCTAAGGAGGAGATGGGAAGTCTGCCCTGGGTCCCTCCCAAGCCCAGCCCGCTGACAGCCGTGCTCCGGGAAGCCCAGCCAGCCTCCCCACCGTGGTCAGCAGCCCTCACCTCTCCTGCCGGGGGTGATGGATGGAGTGGGAGGCAGTGTTTGAGCTGGTTAATCACATCCCGCCCACTGGGCGCTCGCTGGCTCTCCAGCTCCCAGCCCGGCCGGGGGTGGCTAATGCGCTGACTAGTGGGGGGCCAGCAGGGTCATGGAGATGCTGCAGGGAAAGGGTGTGCCGGTGGCTCCTTGACCCTGTCTCCTCTCAGGGCCTGTACAGCTGGGCTGGGGACCCCAGGCTATGGATCAGTGCCCCAGCCCCTGGCAAACTCCGACTGGGACCCACTTCAACGAGCTTCAGCATAATACAGGCTTGGCCTTAAGTGGGAACCCCAGACCCAGCCAGGCACAGGTATGGGCCAGATCCTCCTCCCCGTTACACCTGTGCAAACCCTCGGGGCCAAATCCATCCCTGGTATTACTCCATCCACTCCAGTGGGGTCACTCCAGGGATGGGTCAGGCCCACGGACCCCAGCGGGGTGACACCGGGGATGGGTGGGGCCCACGGACCCCAGCGGGGTGACACCGGGGATGGGTCAGGCGCCAGTGGGAAGCTGCCCTGTGACTCAGTTTGGGGTATGGAGGGGTCTTTGTTGTGGTCGGGCCCATGGACCCCAGTGGGGGGACCCCAGGAATGGGTCAGGTCTACAGACCCCAGCGGGGGGACCCCAGGGAGGAGTCGGGCCCCGGTGGGAAGCTGCCCTGTGACTCAGTTTAGGGTGTGGAGGGGGCTTTGTTGTGCCGTGTTGTGTCCCTGGTGTGACCTCCAGCCCCCGCCGCTGCTCACTCCCAATTGTTGATGATTTAAAAGTGGCAACGAGGGCGGCCACTAAAGCCAGACACTTGCCCAGAGCTGGAGCGAACCCGAGCCCAACCTGTCCAAAGGGCCACCAGCCATTTCTGAGCCACCGGGCTGCAGGAAGCCAGTGACGATCCCTCGAGCCATGGCGGGAAGCTCAGCCCTTGGATGGCTCACGACTCCCTGGAGACTCCCCCTTAGAGATGCTCTTCGGGCTTTGTTGGCACAGCCTGATGGCGCCCGCAGGGAGGGAGCAAGGAGCGTTGGCAGAGCTGGGCGGGATGGAGGGGCGTTGGTGGAGCTGGGTGAGGATGGAGGGTTGTTGGCAGAGGTGGGGGCGAGGCAAGGCAGGAGGGAGGGGCGTTGGCGGAGCTGGGCGAGGATGAAGGGTTGTTGGCAGAGCTGGGTGAGGCGGGGTGTGACGGAGGGGCATTGGCAAAGCTGAATGAGGATGGAGGGTCGTTGGCAGAGCTGAGCGAGGTGGGGAAGGACGGAGGAGTTTTGGCGGAGCTGGGCGAGGCGGGGTGTGACGGAGGGGTGTTGGCGGAGGTGGGTGAGGATGGAGGGTCATTGGCAGAGCTGGGTGAGGCGGGGCGGGACGGAGGAGTGTTGGCGGAGCTGGGTGAGGATGGAGGATCGTTGGCAGAGCTGGGCGAGGCGGGGAAGGACGGAGGAGTTTTGGCAGAGCTGGGTGAGGCGGGGTGTGACGGAGGGGTGTTGGCGGAGCTGGGTGAGGATGGAGGGTCGTTGGCAGAGCTGGGCGAGGCAGGACGGAGGAGTTTTGGCAGAGCTGGGTGAGGCGGGGTGTGACGGAGGGGTGTTGGCGGAGCTGGGTGAGGATGGAGGGTCGTTGGCAGAGCTGGGCGAGGCGGGACGGAGGAGTTTTGGCAGAGCTGGGCGAGGCGGCGTGTGACGGAGGGGTGTTGGCGGAGCTGGGTGAGGATGAAGGGTCGTTGGCAGAGCTGGGCGAGGCGGGACAGAGGAGTTTTGGCAGAGCTGGGCGTGGCTGGGTGTGACGGAGGGGTGTTGGCAGAGCTGGGTGAGGATGGAGGGTCGTTGGCAGAACTGGGTGAGGCGGGGTGTGACGGAGGGGTGTTGGCGGAGCTGGTGAGGATGAAGGGTCGTTGGCAGAGCTGGGCGAGGCAGGACGGAGGGGCATCGGCAGAGCTGGGCGAGGCGGGGTGTGACAGAGGGGTGTTGTCGGAGCTGGGTGAGGATGGAGGGTCGTTGGCAGAGCTGGGAGGGTGTGAGGGGTCTTGGCAGAGCTGATGGAAGAAGCTCACATTGCACCTGTCTGCACTCAGTCAAACTCTAGCCAGTTGAATCAACTTTTTCACTTCCCTGAATGCCGAGCTCAACCCAGGGTTGCGAAGCCCGGCCTGTTTCCCCCGAGGACTGTGGGTAGCTTTTAGCGCCTGGAACAAATGGAGCTGAAATTCCATCAGCTCAGTTAATGAGTGAGTCTCCAGTCACTCTTGGCCTTGCACACTCGCCAGCTGCAAATGTAATTAACCCTTTGTGTCCCGAGCTGTGCACACACCAGGACAGCAGCTCTGCAGCCCCGCGGATGTGCGTGGAGACCTAGGTGGATTCCCAGAGGGTACTGACCGGGTTAATGGTATAGAAGGGAACTGAAGGTGGCAGCTCTGGAATCCCACACTGGAGCAGAGACCTGGTCTGCTTGTCACACAGCGGCCAGGGCTAGGGCGGGTGGCTAAGTAGGGAATGAGGCTGGATTTTAGCAATCCTGGGACCCCCACTTACTCACCCCCAGCCATGCAGCATCATTGTGCCAGAATAGCTGAGTTCTCTGAGCAGGCCCCTGCCGCGCTAGAGCCATGGGGCAGGGCAAGGGAGGGCGTCTGGTTGTGGTTAGTGCACAAGCCTAGGAGCTGGGAGAACCACTGGGAGGTTAAATATTTCATAGCACACCTGGGGGGTCGGATCTGAGACATTCAACTGCGGCTTTCTTTGAAGTCAGTGGCCAAACTTCCATTGACCCAGCGGGATCAGGCCTGGAGCGGCTTGAAATTTTGAAACCAAAACTTTTTTCCCAAGGAAAATGTGGATTCGGTGACACCGAAACCTTTTGCCGTCATGTCCATTTTGCCAAATTGTTTAGGTTGGGGGAAAAAACAACCCTAAACTAAACTAAAATAAATACTGGAAAAAAAGAAACAGTTCAATTTTTCAGTTCGACACAATTTTTTGTTCCTCGCTGTCCTTTAATTTTATTTAAAAAATAATCAAAAATGTCTACAAATGGTCAAAATTGAAACGAAATGTTTCATTGGACCCAAAATAATATTTTTCCACCTTTTGATTTTTCCAAAATTTTTTTTTTTAAATTAGCTTGGATTTTTCTGATTTTTCAGACTTGCCAGAGAACCGAAAAATCCATGATTGATTTGCTCAACTCTAATCAGGATGGGGTCCAGGCAGAATAACATTAATAACAATCTTAAGAACATGAGAACGGCCCTACTGGGTCAGACCAATGGTCCATCTAGCTTCATATATCTTGTCTTCGGACAGTGGCCCATTCCAGATGCTTCAGAGGGAACGAACAGAACAGGGCAATTATAGAGTGATCAATCTCTGTCGTCCTGTCCCAGCTTCCGTCAAGCAAAGATTTTGGGAGACACAGAGCATGGAGTTGTGTCCTTGACCATCTTGACTAATAGCCATAGATGGACCTATCCTCCATGAACGTATCTAGTTCTTTTTTGAACCCAGTTATACTTGTGGCCTTCACAACATCCCCTGGCAAGGAGTTCCACAGGTTGACTGTGCGTTGTGTGACGAAGTCCTTCCTTATGTTTGTTTTAAACCTGCTGCCTATTAATTTCATTGGGTGACCCTTATGTTATGTGATGGGGTAAGTAACACTTCCTTATTCAATTTCTCCACACCAGTCATGATTTTATAGACTTCTATTATATCCCCTCTTACTCATCTCTTTTCCAAGCTGAACAGTCCCCGTCTTTTTAATCTCTCTTCATATGGAAGCTGTTCCGTACCCTAGGCATTTTTGTTGCCCTTCTCTGTATTCTTTCCAATTCTAATCTATCTTTTTCTTTCTCTTCCTTTCTCCTGCCACCGGACTGTCTGCCATCCCCTCCCGCCAGGCCACAAGGACAGAGCCCAGAGCATGTGCCCCTAGGGGGGGCAGGTCTGCAGCTGGGGGCTTTGCCAAATCTTTCCCTCCGGCGGGTTTGAGCCATCCATCCTTCGTGTCAGGGGCCCGTTTTAAAGGCCAGTGCGTAAAGCCAGGGTTCCGAGCTGAAGAAGAGAAGCGTCCATTGTAAAGGCTGCCTGGCCACAAACGCAGGCTGTGTGTGTAGCTCAGGGAGGGGGCACCGGCCCATTACTTCACATCCGCTGGATGAGAGCAGCCTTCGAGAAACAAAGCGAGGAGTGTTGCAGGGTCCATCCTGGGGGGCCAGAGGGATCGATAACGAACGTTTCCTATCGGCCTCCTAATGGGGTCAGTGGCGGTGACGCAGCCCCTTCCCTGACGGAGAGGAATCTAATTTGGTGGTTACAGGAAGCAGGGTAGAGGGCGAGCTAGAGAACTAATCTCCCCACTGGGAGGGCAGGATCAGCTCAGCTCTCAGTGCAAGGGAGAAATGCAACCACCTGCAAACCAGAACGCCAGGAGCTCCAGGCAGGGCCGCCGGCCCCACGGCCTTCGCTCTGGGCGAGGGAGGCTGCTGGGCTGGGCTCACAGGGTGACGTCCAAAGAGGTCTCCAAGGCAGGAAAACAGGAGCTTGTTAGCCTGTAACCTGTCTGAACCAATGGTCAGGACAATGTCCAGCCACCCGAGGAGACACAGAGAGACACACACACATGCAGATGCTGTCTCATAACCGTTGCCATCTCCTCGCTCCGGTTTGTCTCAGCCGCGTGTCCCCCCACACGCACTGATTGCGTGGGCACTGGGCCCCCGCCTGCTCTCTGGTCCCTGGGACTCAGGCCAATTCTCCAGTCCACTAAGGTCCCTGCTACGCTGCTCTGGGGGCATCATCACGCGGCAGTGCCTCCTCTGGGCCTAATCCTTGGAGGACAGAAAAGTTGTGATGGACCAGCAAAGCAGAGGACTACAGCTCCCATCAGCCGTCTCCCCACTGCACATCCCCTTCCTCCAGGCTAAGCAGGGAAACATTTCCCTTCAGCCCCCTCCCTGTTGCACTTCACCTTCCCGGGAAAGGGGGCAGGGCCTGACCAGGGAGGTGGCCGGGGGGAGCCGCGTGGCAGCAGGGAGCTGTAGAGAAGCCCCAGGAACTTGGACAGAGCAGGCTGTGAGTGCCGGACATCACCGCTGGGTGCAGGTCTGGGTGGGACCTACAGGGCGGCAGCAGCGGCTGGGCAGGGAGAGACACTAACTGAGCCTGGCTTGGAAACCAACAGCTGTTTATCTGGGTGACTAGAGACTGGACTGCAGAGGGCAGCCCAGGCACCAGGCCTGAAGAGCCCGGCCGCTTAGCTGGCCTGTCCCTGGCACCCAGGCGGGAAGCCCTGGAGCTACCTTGGAGCTGTAACTGTTTAAGTCTCTGTACACAGGGAATCTAAAACCTTTCCCTTCGTTGAGTGGCTGGGCGGTTATGAGGACCCACCGCCTATAAGGCCTCACTGCTGTGCAGCGGCCATCAAAACGATCAGAATGTTGGGAATCATTAGGAAAGGGATAGAGAATAAGACAGAAAATATCATATTGCCTCTATGTAAATCCATGGTACGTCCATACCTTGAACACTCTGTGCAGATGTGGTCGCCCCATCCTAAAATAAGATCTGTTGGAATTGGAAAAGGTTCAGAAAAGGGCAACAAAAATAATTAGGGTTCTGGAACAGCTGCCATACGAGGAGAGATTAATAAGACTGGGACTTTTCAGCTTGGAAAAGAGACTACTAAGGGGGGATATGAGAGGTCTATAAAATCATGACTGGTGTGGAGGAAGTAAATCGGGAAGTGTTGTTTACTCCTTCTCATAACATAAGAACTAGGTGTCACCCAATGAAATTAATAGGCAGCAGGTTTAAAACAAACAAAAGGAAGTGTTTCTTCACACAACACACAGTCAACCTGTGGAACTCCTTGCCAGAGGATGTTGTGAAGGCCAAGACTAGAACAGGGTTAAAAAAAGAACTAGATAAGTTCACGGAGGATAGGTCCATCAATGGCTATTAGTCAGGATGAACAGGGATGGAGTCCCTAGCCTCTGTTTGCCAGATGCTGGGAATGGGTGACTTGGGATGGATCACTTGATGATTACCTGTTCTGTTCGTTCCCTCTGGGGCACCTGGCATTGGTCACTGTCGGTAGACAGGACACTGGGCTAGATGGACCTTTGGTCTGACCCAGTATGGCCGTTCTTATGTTCTTATGCTGAAGCACCAGCACTTGCCTCCAAGCTGTGGTACACCTCGCATGCTACTGGCACTGTAGAGCTTGGGACACAGAGTAACCCCGGTCATTACAAATTACACAGCCCCGGCTTGGGAGCGTTAGCACCTTGTGCTCTTAGCTCTGGAGGTCCCTGGTCCCCAGCGTGGCAGCCATCCCACACACACCATGACTGGACCCCAAAACGGCAGCAGCACATGCGCAGCACCGTTCCCCCCACAGCAGGCGGGCAGACCCCTCCGCTAGTGCGGTTAAAGGTGCCAGGCGCAGCAAACCAAGCGACCCCCCTTCCACGCTCATAGCTGCCCGGGGCAGGTGAGAAAGCCACTTGTGAGTGTGGAATGGCGGGGGAAATCTACATGGCTGTTGCAATGGGAAACTCTGCCTCCCTAAGGCGGCCGGGAAAGAGTTAACAAAATGGTGGGTAAGAGGGAGGCAGTGGATGCAATGTCGTTAGCCTTTGAAAGGGCTTTTGATAAGGTCTCCGGCAAGAGGCTATTAAGGAAACACAAAGATCTGCCTTAGAAGCATCCAGGGGCTGAGTGAAATTGACCAGGGCGAGATAAAGATAAGATAAATGCCATCCCTGGCTCCTGCTGTCCTGCCGGGGTCAGGGCCCTGGGAGCATACGGGGTTGCTTCTCCACTGCGGGTGCTCTCTGAGTGCCGACTCCCAGAAAGCTGCTCCGTAGACCTGAGCCCCTGTAACTGACTGGCAGGAACGAAACGCTCTGCTTGCTTGGTGTGTGTAATCCCCGCATCTCTGCTCCAGCCCGAGCGTGTCATGGTATAGCGCAAGCGGGAGAACTTACAACCCCCCACCCCATTGCCTATAAAGCTGAGTTTACTGTGGAAAATCAGTTTATTCTCTTGCCACGACAGCAGTACTGGTGTGGGGGGCTGTAATGTAAAGCTCTAGGCATCAGAGGTCCATATGCGCTCATACAGGACCCAGGCATTAGGACCCATGTCTCTCTCCCCAGGCTAACCTCTCTCAACCCAAATTAGTGCAGAATCACAGAGATGGAAAAGACCCACCGTATTAGCTCCTCTAGGCCCTTACCCAGCCCTCCCCCGGACAGTGCAGGATTGTTCCCTACTGTATATTCTCTGCTGCGTTGCCCTGATCAGCTCCGAATGACTCAGTCAATGGAGCGTCCATCACTTCCCTAAGGAGACTATTCCACTTGCTAAGAGGCCTCGCTGCTAGTTCTTTTTTCCTGACAGCAGCCTGCATTTTCCTGAGCTTGATTTCATCCCATTACTTCACGGTAATTATCCTCTATTTATGTAGCTCCTTGTCCTCCCAAAGGCTCCCCGAGCAAACGGATGCGGCACATGCGGATCATCAACGAAAGGCAGCTACTCCTAGGGTTGCACCAGGGGAGTTTAATAGACCACGGCGACACTACACAACTGCTTAGGCCAGGCGGTGAAGAATGGTGTAGCCAGCGGAGGGGCAAATGTAGGGAGGGAGAATATCACTGTAGCAGGAGTCACCAGGTGGCACCGTTACTCGTGGGTAGGGCCCTACCAAATTCATGGTCCATTTTGGTTAATTTCATGGTCATAGCATTTTAAAAATCAGAAATGTCACGGTTTCAGATATTTAAAGCTGAAATTTCACGGTGTTGTAAGCGTGGGGGTCCCGCCCAAAAGGGGGTTGTAAGCGGGGGTGTCGCAAGGTTATTGAAGGGGGGGTCACAGTATTGCCACCCTTACTTCTGCACTGCTGCTGGCAGAGGTGGGCTCCCAACCAGCAGCTGCAGCGCTACCTGAAGTTCCCGGAGATGGGTCTGACTGGGCCCGGGAAGGCCCTTGCAGGGGAAGAGGAAGTCCATCCCTCCCCAGCCCAGCTGGGACTAGCATCTGGAGACTGACGCCCAGTAAGAGCCCCCCAGCCCTGCTCCTCCCCTATATTAGCCAGATTTCACGGGTGAGACAAGATTTCATGGGGGAGATCAGATTTCAGGTCTGTGACACGTTTTTCACGGCTGTGAATTTGGTTGGGCCCTACTCATGGGCTTACAAGTTCTTTTTCTTAGCATGCATGTGTACAATCTTTGAAGAAGTGCTGAATTGTTAGTTCTGTGATTCAGTTTCTTTGGGGAGAGCTTTTGCAAACAGCAGGAGAGTTTGCTCTCTGACTTAATCTCTCTTGCTAGCCTCAATTCTTGGGCAGGGTTGCTCCCTGGGATCCAAGCATTGGTATTTGGGGCTGAGATTTCTGAATGAGGGGGTGGCCTGTGTCATTTGTGACCACCTCTGTTCAAGGACATGTGTACATAATGTCAATAAACACACGGCACTAAGAAAATACCAAGACTGAATGGCATTGATTTCTCCTTCAGCCAGAGCAAGAGCTACAGAGCACCAAATCTGCTACCGCTAGGCAGAGGGGCAATAGCAGAATTGTCCAGAAATGTGGCAAGATACCAGCGTTGATACCTTCATTCTTACATGCAAAGAACCATGGAATCTTTAACGACCACCACTGCTTAAGACTCCAGCTTTACTCCTAGTTGTAGCCCTGAGCCTCTCTAAACCATTCCTCCCTTCCTTGATGTTTTACACCCTTCCTGTCCTTGTTGTAGATGTTTATTTTCCAGGCACAGAGAACAAAACAGTGACCTTTCTTTGGAGATTATGGGCAGCCACAATCAAAGAAAGCACTAATACAAAGTCCACATGACAGTGAGCGAGAGAGCACAGTGTGTATAACTCATTCAGTAACAGCCTTCTTGAATCAACTCCCAGGAGTGTTTGTGTGCCCACAGCAGACAGTCCAGGAAATTCCTTTACATTTAAAAGTGCTGTACACCAAAGACAGACTCACAACATCCCCCATGTGTGTACACAGTTACGTCCACCATAGTTGCTGGCTGTCATTTTCTCACTCCTGCCCCATGCTATGTACCTCATTTATTCTTTAGAGAGGGACTATCACCTCCCTGCTTTGTGACCTGGTAGCTCTGCATATGCAATTAAACAGCCTATTGGCATTTTTTTGCTGTTATATCACAGGAAAACCTCATGTCTAGTTTGCTGCCCACTGTCACCCCTAAGTCTCTTTCCATGTGTTTCCTTCCCATTGAATGTTGGGGAATTGGAGCCTCCCCCCAGACACATTATTTTGCATTTTTCTCATTTCCTGCCCATCAGTCTCATCTTTCCAGTTCCCCTGCGATTATTTCTCTGTCCTCCATCGTGTTTTGCAACGTCTCCCAAGTCAGTGCCATCTTGCAAAGCGGCAGTGTCACAAGCAGCAGTAAGACCGGATGGAAGATGGCCTGTCCCACATGAAATGTGCAGCGGCATTATAGTGAGGCTGGGGGAATGGTGTTGGCCAAATCACCTGGGAGCCCTGCAATGTGCAGCAGCTGTCGGCTCTCCATGGGGAACCCAGTGGGGATTACAGCCACAAGTGACAGAGCTTCTCTACATGGTTCTCCCACGGCTTGGGGCTGCTCATTCCCTGGATTCCTGTTCCGTGGTTCTCCAGATCAGTTTCGGTCCTGGTGTGTTTTCCTGCTGTGGTTTGGATGGGGAATGTGAGCCTGGATTCTTTGGGCTCGTTAAACTGGCTGTCTCCTTCCAGCCTCCTGGGCGTATTCTCAGTAAGGCGTGGCTTCCAGCCACTAGCCAGCAGTGGGGTAGGACCTGCATGCGTGGGAGGAGCAGGAAGCCTCCCTCTGCCTTTGTCCTTGCTGAACTTTCACAGGACCAAAAATAAAGGCCGAGAGCAGCTGCTGCCTAGGGAAGTGCTGACTCCACCTTGGTGGTCTGGTCTAGAGTCCATGACAGTTCTGTCGTGTAGGGGATTTGGATGGCGTCCCTTTAAATAGCTGGGGAGCCCTCTCATACCTTTCTCCAGGACTGTAAGACCCAGATCCTCCAAGGTATGGAGATGCTTAACGCCCATTGATTTCAATGGGAGGCAGACAAATACATATCGTCGCTTTGAGGCGCTGGGCCTAAGCTCTTTGTCTCTTCCAGCCCAATGGGGCCCCGATCGTGATGGTTCTACCGTAGGAAATGCACTGACTATTATTTAGGGGTGACAGCCAATGGGGTGGAAACGCCTCACGCTCACCTTCCATGCCAGGGCGTCCCTAGCTAGAGGAGGGGGGGTGGCACCGATGTGAGACGGCAGCATTTGGGATCTGGCTATGAGCTGGAGCTGGTGTTTCTCCAGAGCTAGCACGGCGTCCTTTTTCATAGATTCTAGGACTGGAAGGGACCTCGACAGGTCATCGAGTCCAGTCCCCTGCCCGCATGGCAGGACCAAATACTGTCTAGACCATCCCTTTGCATGGCAGGACGTTCAGGTGAGCGCCCCAGGGAGTTAGTGGCCTGGTCTCATTGAGGAGATGCAGTCCCGGCTCTTCTCCTTCCAAACCCCACCCTTCTTGACCCTCATTGAGAGACACCCGCAAACCTGCACCGGGCCCATCCCCGGGGACCTTTGGCAGTGTAACATGACGCCATTGGCTCGGCAGCGGGAAGGATTAAACCTGGGAATCTGGAGGCCTCTGCTGTCTGAGCTCAAAGAGCCGCTTTGCTGACTAAAACTTTAATTAATAATTAATTTTTAATTGAATTAATAATTTTTAATTAATATTTTAATTAATGCAGCTAGCCTATCTCCTAGAACTGGAAGGGACCTTGAAAGGTCATCGAGTCCAGCCCCCTGCCTTCACTAGCAGGACCAAGTCATCGACCTCTACCCATGACCCAGCCACCGGTGGCGAGGGACGGTGCAGCACACTGCCTGGGGGTGCGTTTCATAAACAAGGCTTCACTGGCCTGGCTCCAGCTTGATTTCCTCCCTCTCTGGGCTGTAGCGGGGCAGCTTGGGCTTAGCAATGAACCTGCAGCATGACTGTGGAGCAAATGGCCACGACTAGCCTTTGCTTTGGGTACCCTCCGTCCATTGCCCGGCAGGTTGCTGAACAGCCGGGGCTGTAGGGACGGGGGCGTGTCTGCAAGGCTGGTGACAGAGCCCAGCGCCGGGTTCCTAGGATTGCAGGGAGCGAAGAGGAGACAGAGGAGGGCCTTTGTCCATGAGTGGGAAGGCTGCATTCTGGCAGGCTCCCTGGGAGAAATAGCTGCCTCTTGCAAAACCATCGGCTGGTAATCACACGACTGGAGCTAGCAGGAGGAAAGCAGACCCGGGGGGTTACCTGTGCTGACCGCTCCCCTCCTCCGGCGAGGCTCCCCAGCAAACTCCCCTCTGTCTGCGCTAACCTGGCTTGATGCCCTGCAGGCATGCTCCCCCCACGGCAGCGATCCCACTGCCCAGTTACTCGTAGTGGGAAGGGAGAGCTCTTCCGTGCAGGCTAGCTGAGATCCAGGCCACCCCAGCCGTTGTCAGGGGCTCTGGTTAATTCAGTCACGTAATGTGTCGTGGGTCTTAGACTGCGAGCTTTACGGGGCAGGGACTGTGTCTTCCTGCGTTGTACAGAGCCTGGCCCGGTGGACTGGGGACACCGGGCACTACCGGGATATCAGGGGTAAATAATAATTCCCTACAAGTGTTTAGCGCCTGACCCTGAATCTCTGGCCTCCAGTTTGGGTGTCATTTTTCCGTTGCCTTTCCTGTGGCTTTCCTCTAGTTCCCCCAACTTTTTCTAATCAAACTGGGCCTGATGGCCGGCTTTGACCCCACTCCCTGTCTGTCCCTCGGTAAATCACCCGGAGGTTTGGCACCATCTCTGCTCAGAAGAGGGGGGCTAATGGAAGAGCAGGGGGCTGCAGGGCAGGACTGAGGGGCTCTGGCAGAGCTGGGGGAGGGCCTGGGGCTGGGATAGCCGGGGGGGCTGCAGGTGGGGACTGAGGGGCGTTGACAGACCTGGGGGGTGCTTGGGGGCTGTTGTACGCCAGGTTCGAGATATGTTGCTCCCCAGTCTCCAAACTGATGGAGCTTTTAGATAAATCTGTAAACGTTTTAGGTTTTAGACCAGTGCAGGGGCTGCTGATTTCAGGGAGGCCAGAGCCCATAAGCACGTCCACCTGGGCAGACGTCACGCAGCCTCGGCAAAACCACTTCTCAGCAGGGACTGGTGCCGGTGATGTATGTGCCTTGGCTGCGCACAGGGGTCCTGAGGCGACCACACGTCCCACAGCGCCAGCCTCCAGCCACGAGCATGGGACACATAGACTGGAGACCCCGTTTTCACCCTGCCTGTGCCCATAAAGCCCCATGAGCTCCTTCAGCATCCCAGCCTTTGAATGCTGCCCAGTTGGGCAGCTGTGGGGCGTCAGCAGAGGACGATGGGGGCCAGTCCCAGCTGTTGTGCTGGTGTCAAGTTTGCTCAGAAGCCTTCCTCCTAATTACCTATCAGCTTCATCCTCAGGCCTTCTGTGGCAACTAGAACTTTTCCCCGTGGAGAGCTTGGGGCAGGGACCTTCTCCCCTCCCAGCTGCGATTCCACAGACCTCCTGCCCACGGGCCTCCTCCCCTCGCCTTGGCAGGTGCAAGGGCCACCATGGTTCACCCTGTGCTCGCAAAGCACTTCGACAGCTGCTCTGCTGAGGAGCCGTCAGGTAGGTGTTGAGCAGTGACATGCCCAGGAAGCCAGTGGCAGTGCAGGGCGTAGACCCAGCCTGACTCCTGAGCTTCTGCTGTGATCCCTCTAGGCCTCACTCCCTCCTTCCCTTTGCCTGTGCATGCACCTGTCTGACCTCTGCTCTGCTCATGTGACGTGCATGCCGTGGCCACCAGGTACGCTCCAGTGGCTATCTGGCCGCGTGAGACAGTTCCTGACTCAGTGGCTGTCTCTGCTCGGGAGCAGGTGAGCTCTGGAGTGGCAGGAATTGAGGAGCATTGGCTCAGCGGTTGGGTTCAGGACTGGGCTAGCAGCGGGTGCAGCCGGCAGCCGGAGAGGCAGAGCTGTAAGGCGCTAGGGCTGGAATCGCAGGGGTGCCGCAGGTCAGGACGCAGGTGCATTGGCACCGTTGTGTGTTGGGATCCTAGCCTGGAATAGCACATTCCTTAAACCGCATTGGAGTCAGCGCTAAGTCCCCGGCCAAGGGAGCAGAGAGGACTCGCTCCATGCAGCCCATGCATGAACCCTCGCAAGAATCAACTCCCCGGTTCCCTGACCAGAGGCCTGTGAGGCCATTAAGTGCTTCCTTGAAATGGTGTAATTGGCTGGACGTCAGACAAGGCAGCCTGTGCATTGGGGGGGGGGGGGGGGGGGGGGGGGGGGGGGGGGGGGGGGGGGGGGAGGGGGGGAGGGGTGGGGGGGGGGGGGGGGGGGGGGGGG